>NC_063344.1:23831934-23968989 GCF_021869965.1 Rhincodon typus
GGTAGGGGGAGGGGAGATTTTGAAGCTTGTGAAGTCCACACTGATACCATTGGGCTGCAGGGTTCCCAAGCGGAATATGAGGTGCTGTTCCTGCAACCTTCGGGTGGCATCGTTGTGGCAATGCAGGAGGCCCAGGATGAACATGTCGTCCAAGGAGTGGGAGGGGGAGTTGAAGTGGTTCGCAACTGGGAGGTGCAGTCGTTTGACGCGAACTGAGCGTAGGTGTTCCACAAAGCGGTCTCCAAGCCTCCGCTTGATTTCCTCAGTGTAGAGGAGGCCACATCGGGAACAGTGGATACTGTATACCACATTAGCAGATGTGCAGGTGAACATCTGTTTGATGTGGAAGGTTTTCTCGGGGCCTGGGATGGGGCTGAATTGGGAGGTGTAGCACTTCCTGCAGTTGCAGGGAAAAGTGCTGGGGATGGTGGGGAGTGTGGAGTGGACAAGGGAGTCACGGAGAGAGTGGTCCCTCTGGAAGGCAGATAAGGGTGGGGTCAGATTGCAGGTGGCTGAAGTGCCGGAGGATGATCCAGAAGTTGGTGGGGTACGTGAGGACAAGGGTGATTCTGTTTTTGTTATTATTGCGGGGAGGGGGTGTGAGGGATGAGTTTTCAATGCATCCTTTCCACATACGCCTGTCAAGACCTCTCAGGATCTCGTGTGTTTCTACCAAGCTGTGATTCTAAACTTCAATGGGTACAAATGTAGTCTGTCCAATCATTCCTCATAAGATAACCCACCCATTCAAGGTATTACTCTAGTAAACCACTTCTAACTCATTTATGTCCTTCCTTAATTAAGGACACCAAGACTATACATTGTACTCTGGATACGGTCTCACCTATACCCTGTGTAACTGCAGCATTAGTTCCACTTCTGTATTACATTTCCTTGAAATAAACAATGACTTTCTACTAGCTTATCTGATTACTTGCTATACCTGCATATTAACAGTTTGAGATTTTGTGCACACAGATACCATATCCCTCTGCATCTCAACTCTACAATCCCTTTCCTGTCAGAATTTTTTTTTTCTTCTTCCTGACAAAATGGACAGTTTCACATTTTCACACCTCCTACTTGGTTTGCCAGATCTTTGCCCACTTAACCAATTTTATAACTCTTTTGTAGCCTCGAGTCCGATTCAATTTACTTTCCTATCCTTGTATGTCCAGAAAATTGTCCATTAATGTCTCCTGTTTCCAGTTAGCCAACCAATCTTCTGTCCCTGCCAATGTTACCCCTATACGAGCTTTTATTTCTGCAATAAATACATCTGCCAGATCCCTTTTGTTTTAAAGAACTCCGATAAATCGTTCAAATATGATTTCCCTTTTATAAACCATGTTAAATTGAGTCCTGTGACTCTTTCTCAAAATGTTAACTCTGTTTTCTCTCCAGATGCTGCCTGACCACCTGAGCTTTTCCAGAATTTTGCTTTCTTTTTTGTTTCAAATCTCCAGCATCTGTAGTTTTAGTTTAAGTAAGTGGTGGTTTATCCTTAATGAGTTAATTAGATATTACACACGAGCTGATGCTGAGCAATGCATGAGATTTATTAATGGAACACGCTTGGATGATCGGATCATCAGAACAGATTGGGATACTGGTTTCAGAGAAGGCAGGCAATTTGGACGAGGCAAATCTGGCGGTCAGGTACGTAGTTTCTCTAATATGGTGTATGCAATCGCATCTTGTAAAATTTAAATAAAGACTCAAGATCAAAGTGTATTTTTATCTGGTGTGCTTATTTTTATTGAGAATTTTAGTACTGTTAAAGTAACTGGAAAAACCTGCCTTGCTTAAATGCAGTGTTTTGAAAGGTAGCCACGTTGAGGATTTTAAGATGTCATGATGTGCTAGAACAACTTATCATGATCTGAATCGTTTGTATTATTTATGTTTTATAAAGAATGGAACAGCATTATATGGTTAAATTCATGAGTTTTAATTGCCCTTTGTTTCGAACATAGTGTGATGAAATCATTTCATGGTTCACTGGATGTTAAAAGTTTACAAAAAGTGCCTTGAGACCAGGATGCTTTGCAACTAATGTTATTTGCTATAGTGTTTAAAAAATCTAAATAATGCATTGACAGATATATTGGAAATGCAAAATTTAAGTGTGAATCCATGTGTGTAGATGTTTAGAACTCTAGATATATTTTTAAATGCAGGGATGAACAACACACTGAAAACGTATTAGTGACTGTTCATTTCTCACTGGGACCATTAGACCTCTAACCTGTTGGTCTGTAACAGGGTGTATTAACAGTATCTATCTAATGGTCTGGCATTAACTTCAAAATTTAATTTCTGAATTGTTACATTTTGATTAATTATCATTGTTATGTTGACAACTTGCCTTTTAAGTATTCGGGAAAAAAAGTTATCCCTTGTTTGAAGAAATTAAACCTTTTTTCATCTTTAACCATTTTCATATTAGTTACTCATACAAGTTCAGTGCAAGATCCTCTCATTGAAATAGAAGTCTTCAGTTATTCATTGAAAATAGCATTAACATTTAATATTCAGTTCGTTGAATTATTAATCAATCTAATCCTGTTGTTACAGTGCATACCCATAGGCACTGTGGGTTTGTGTTCTGTAGTTGGAGTCTAATGGTGTAAATACCCATGAACAATTAATGTCCTAACTAAAGATGAATATGTTCCAATGCTGAGGGTAATGTTGGTGCAGTTGTTTGTTTTATTATAGAGGTCTGCATTAATATTATCTTGTCTACTGATTTAAAGTTTAGCTAACAGCTACGCAACATGATATTAGTCACCAGCTTCAATCAATTTTCCATATCTGGAGTTACAGAAGCCAAATGCTAAGAGAAGTTGGATAATGAGTATACAATTGTGCATACTAGGTTGGGACACATAATTCTTCAGTGAACAAGTGGCTTTATTCTGAAACAAGTCAACGATACATGCCTTTACAGAAACAGATGGAAAAGAATGCAAGAATTCCATTCCTTCTGTAGTTAGAAGATCATGGACACCATTCAGTTTTATTTCTTTGTTTTCCTGCAGGTACGTGATGAATACAGGACAGATTATGATGCCGGCAGAGGTGGATTTGGGAAACTGGTCCAGATGCAGAGAGTTCCAGAGCCAAGACAGAAATTCTAAAGTTTCAATGGCTGTCTTGATATATTTCAGATAATTAAGCTAGAATCTTTGTAGAAGCTTGGGTTTGAAGCAAATGGCTAATACTTGAATGCCTGTGGCTTTATGCTGTTCATTCTTTCCATAGGTCTATTGAGTTTATTTTTACGCTTGCAGAAGAAAGGTGCCCAGCTTCTGAGGTGAAATCACTGTTCAACTTTTATTTCTTGTAAAGTTGTAATTTTTGTCAATCCTAATAAAAACTGAATAAATGCCTGCATTTTTAAAAGTTGTCTTCTTAACCAAGAGTCAACTGATACAAAAGGAAGTTGCAAACCTCTTTTTCTTTCCTTATGCAAGAAGATAGCAATTTAAAATTTTAAAAGCCACCAAAATCCCCATGTTAATAGGTGACAATTCCGATCTATGCTGTGGCAAATGGAAAATTTGGATGTTGTTTTAATGTGGACTTTTTAAAGTATACAAGTAGGAGAACCTTTGCTCTGAATCTGTCAGCCTCCATAGGAGAGGTGAGTTGTTAATTTTAATGTTAATTACTTAATTATAGTGCTATTCATGTGGGTTTTGAAGTTTGACTTAACTTCATTAGAATTGGCTGCTCAAGATTCCTGGAACTCAGTGAAAATAAGATACCAGTAATGGACAGGAGCTGAGCCTTGACAGAAATATGCAAATATTTACTCAGTATTCACAAGACATCATTTAAACTTAGATTGGAAGCTCTTTCATACAGCACAAGTGCTACTCAAGCACTGTTTCCTTGAGAAAAAAAGATGACCAGTATTGGCTTCCACAGTTGTGGCTGATGTACCTGCAACTCTAGGAGAGGGGAGCAGCAGACCAGTGCAAGTTACAGAGGGGTGATACAGGCAGTAGGGACCTCCTTTTACCAGTGGCTTCTGATGTAGCATCTACTTATTGTGATAGGTCAAAAATCCTGTGCTGTAGGAGTACAAACAACAATTGCAGCTCCTCAAAGATGTCTCACTAGGTTAGCCTTCTGCTGAAATGGTATGTTGAATTATGAGCACAACACTGCCGTTCTTCCTCAAGTCCTAAAGACAAAAGATTTTAAGAACATGGTACCAGAGATGAGGGACTGCAATCATTCTGAGAGCAGAGAAGGTTTAATTGTTCTCCTTTTTGGGTTAGAAACCTTTGAGGTTTTAATAGATTGAAGGATTCTTGATCTTTGGAGAAACGTCTTCACCATAAAAATCAGGAGTTATGATTTGAACTACGTTACTTAAGAGGATGGTGGAATAGATTCAGTAGGTAACTTTAATAATTGAATCCGGACACACTTGAAGAAGAAACGTTTTCAAACTTGGGATTGCTATCCTAGAGGACCCTTAACTATGAAATCTCTTATCTAGTAATGTGTAATGAGGTGGATTAAATAGTCTGTTCTCAGGTAGATTCTACAATGTACTGTTCCAAGACACAATCCCTGCTGTACAAATTCACCTTTGATGTCATACTTACCTGATTTAACCAGTGAAAATCCGGTTAGAATCATCCATAATGATCATGCCCTTCTTACATACTTGTACCATTTCCTGTTAATATATAGTCCTACAGGGAGGCATCTCTTTGTGGGCCTTTTGATGACTCCCACCCATAAATTCTTAAAGTTGTTGAAAAGCTTTGTAGCTTGGTTGTGGATGAGGTTGTAGACTTGCTTGCCGAGCCATCGACATTGAACTGGACCCAATACACAAACCACTGAAAACCACCCCAGCAAACAGGCCTATAAAAAACAAGCAAAGCAGAACAGAACATCAATGCTTCACCGCGGGCCCACTGATGATGTCACCCAGCACACCAGCTCAGTTAAAAGTCTACAACCTCAAGAATTCTTTTCCTTGCCATTCCTTACGTCCAACCAAACTACTTACCACTGCACTGACACGCTCCATTTTTAGGAAGGCTACCCCATCCTCTTTTCCTTTTTGCCTATTCTTTTGGAATGTCACATACTTGATTAAGAGTTTCCAGTCCTGGTGATCCTGTGACCAGGTCGCTATAACAGCTATCAAGTCACATGCATTTATTTCTATTTGTGTTAATGCATCCACCTTGTTGCAAATGTAATGTGCTACTCTCTGGTTCTAATTTCTGCTGCACTCGTGTGCTTTTATCATTCACTGTTTCACTACACTGCAAGTCTGCTGTCTTATTTCTTTCAATTTTAAAACTTTCCTTCAAGAAACCCCCTACTAACTAGTTAGTTTAAAGCGCCATCCACTGCCTTGGTTAAAGCACTGGTTAAACAGTCTTTGGGACTGTTTGTTTTGTTGCAAAGAACAGTATCCCTTCCCCGATCTATAATATTCCCCATCATTGTACATTTCTATTTTCTCTGCCCCAGATGAATAACACTGTGGTCAACAGTGCTACAGTCAGTTTGCTCACTTTCCCTGCAGTCTGTGCCCTCATCCAAATCAGGTGCAAGAACCTTCTACCTACTGCATAAGGGCACTGGCGAAGTCTCCTCCAAAGCTAAATTTTGGATTCTCAACCTGCAGTCAACAATGGGAAGTGACAATTGATATGTGTGAAAGGATTCCATTGTCAAATGGAATGCCGAGTGACTGAACACCATATAATTGTATATTACAACAGTGACAGCAATGCAAAAGTATTTCATTAGTTATGGTTTGGGACATCCAGTAGTTGCAATAAGTTTTATATAACTGAATTTTTCTCCCCCATATTCCTGCAAGATGAGAAATTGCTTTTTTGTGTTTACTGCTTAAGACAGCCAGTTAATGTAAATTCACCCTCAAATTTATTTTTCAAATAAAAATAAGCCTTACCTGAAAACATGTTCCCATTTTTAAAAAGTACAAGGTACATGCCATATGCCCTGAAACTGTGTGGCTTGCTGTTATGTTAACAGCAAAATTATCAGCTTGACACCAGGAGGGCAAATATGCATTTATTTCCCCACTTAACTGCTCAGAAACCTATTCCTCTTTTTCAAATAGTTAACATTAAAATAACATGGCAGAAAGACTAGCCTCCTCAGTGCTTTTGTTGCTCAATATCAGTTTGCAAACATAGACAAGCCATGAGCATATATTCTGAGTGATAATTACAACTTGAGCAGTATTAGCTACAATGAGAGATTTGTAACAATTACATCATATTGCACAATGATGATTGATGAGGAGAAAGTATAGTTTTTCTTTGAAGGATCAGAGATGCTCATCTGGAGATAACACTTCAAACAATTTCACAAGTTATTGTAAAGATTAGACCATCATTATCAATTGCAGGGAATTCATGCAGTAACAAACTGGCTGCATGTATCAAGGAAATTTAATAACTCTTACAAGACAATTTTCTTCCATATGTACGAGACTACCATTTAAAGCGTTGAAATTAATATGCATAGACTTCAAAAACATACAGTATTTTTATATTTGTCATGTTAATAGTTCAGATTTAGGGTAACTTAATTACATGGATGACAGCATTACACAAATACATCTTGGCATTGTGTTCTACTTTACTCCGTTATATACAGCACAATTAATTAACAAAAATCTCCTGGGTGTCAACAAAGTAGGCAAAAAAAAACCTCCCAAAAGGAGCATCACACTGCACATCAAAGGAAAGGAAAACATGTAGGGAGGATAAAGAAGCCAGTAAAAAAGGGTTAGATCATCCTCAAATACTTTATTATCCAATCTCCATAACACAGAACTTATTACAACAGCTCTCCTTGCAGGAATTTAAAAAAAAAGTCTCCTACTTTACTCACAGCTTCTATTATTGCACTAATGTTTATAATTTAACACATCTTTCATCTCCTAATCTGTAAAAGACTTGGTGGTGTTCTGGATACAGCACAAGATAACGTAGGAAGATGGTTCTACCTCAGTACAAAACAGCTGTTATAAATATTTAATTGCATCACTGCACCCACCTAAAAAACGTACTAGCCCTATGGTGCACAGCCATTGCTCAATACCGTAATGCAGGTTGAGCACAACTACATGGTGCCAACGAGGGTTTGAAAATTCTAGATTAAAGTTCCTTTAAGGAGTGAGAAACCACAGTACCAAGATAAGGCAGTTTATTTTCAGAATCATAACCAGAACTTCCATCTGCAAGTATCCAACAGTTAAGTAAGATAAAGATCTGTTTCTAATTGAAATACTTAACAAGAGGCATTAAACTATTATAAGAAGGAAGTTTTAATCATTTTTCACTTACAGACTTCATTTCAAGTAATTGGGACAATTTCATGTTGCAATGGAATACATACTTTACCAAAGCACTGAATATACACATTCTAGATTTACTCTGGGTTCAGACAGCAAAGTTAAAGGGCAAAATTTTAGAAGATTTAACTACAGGAGAAAAAAAAAAAATCAAACACTGAAAATCTGAAATCTATTTGCAGTATTGTTGCAGAGCACAGTGTGAGGTTAGCTGTCTACATTTTCCCCTATATTTCAAAACTGAGCACATCTAGAAACATTCTCACCCTCAAATACTTAACCCATTTATTTAAAAATTTCTGCACTTAGTTTTAGTTTCCATCCTTTAGTTTTAGAAAGGCAAAATTAAAAGTTAACATTGGTCAGATACTAGTTTTCTAGGTTAAAAATCACATGATTTGACCAGTCAAAAATATTAAATAAAATGGAACTATAAAAGTACAGTAGTGTAATGGTTGTATTATTTATTCTGAGCATGAGTGAAATCCCATCATGGCCATTTGCAAATTTTGTTAAAAAAGTAGCAGTAAAATGAGTATGAAGGTGTTAGATTGACAACTTAAAAAACCCAGTAACAAACCTGTGGGTCCTTTTCTAGTTTGTTCTATATGTGACTGTGGTCTCATCCCAATTCAGTTGTATCAAATCACTAGCAGTTCAAGGAGATCCATCATTTGAGCCAATTTAGGGCTGGACAACAAATGCCAATCCTAGCCAGCAATGTTCACAGTCAAACAATGCGCTAAAACTAAAAGGTTGGCAGTACCCAAGTTTGTAATACCTAAGCATGCCTTGATACTTGATGTTTAAAATGAAAGAACTTCTACACTGAGCCTGATTTTTAGTTTTTCATTTTCCAGAGAAAACCTTTTGAGATAGCTGATATAAACAACAAAAGAATAATACTTTTGTTTAAGCAGAAAGGGAAAAGGCTTTTCATCAGTATAAAGCAAAGCAAACACATTCACTAACTTAAGGATCAAATAATAACCATTTTACTCCAGAAAATCCATTCCATTGTTTTACTAATAAACTGAAGAAGCACCCCCATCGAACATGTGAGAGAAAAATTCAGAAACAATTTTAAAGAAAATATGCCTTGGGTTAAAACAGGTTAAATTTTAGCATTGATGTCCAACTGTGATCATTGCCTCTGGAATTCACAGTACTGACCCCAGAGTTACTGTCTTCTTGTTAATGAAACTATCTTCACTTTTAAACATGCTGCAGCTTAATACAATGACCTCATGGTCATTAAACATCTGTGGAAAAAGTGAAAATCTCCCCAGTGGATACAAAGAGGGGATTCTCACTTAATAATACCTGGAACAATTTCTACACTAAGACTTCAGTTTTCCTCTTAAATTAATGTAAATTTAACTACTTCCTTTACTTTAGAGGGTCTCAAAATATGCAGACAAAAAGGAAGTCTAAATTTTTACTCTACTGCTACATGCAATTTGTCAGCAACAGGCCAATCGAGCAAAGTTGTGCTTTTATTAAGTCTGAATGTGCTCAGGCCATGCATGCACCCGGAAAGAGGTAAACACTCCAACTGTGCCTTCAGTACTTCCTCCCTGATTTCTGTACATCATGTAACGGAACTGGTCACACCAATTTCCTGGAATGCAATTTCCCGGGAGGAGTCTCAATCACCTGGCAGCTCACTCCATAAGTTTGCACTCACACAGTTCTCTGTAGATCAGTTTTCTTACTTCAGGCATATCTTTCTGAGAAAACTGAAATGGTCTTCCTAGAGCCAGGCACTTGCAGTACTAGAAAGGCAATGGAAATATGATGTCAGCACATAAATTCTATATATAAAAAATTGGCAAGTGGAAATATTTGTAGAAAATGGGAAAACGTACCACCAGCTTGACACACCAATTCAACAAAGAACAGAGGAACCAAGACAGGAAAGACAGTATTTATATAGTACCCTAGCACATTTGCAGAAACGTGTATAAATAGTACAGAAGATCATGTGACATCTATGTTGCATACTGCAAAAATGAGGGATCAGCAATACAACAAATTAACTAATTCCTTTTTTGGTGGTGTTGCTGAAGGAGAACTTTGGCTAGATAACTGGAATAAGTCCCTGTCATTGCTTCTGTAACATGGAACAATAGAAGGGATGTTCATGGCAGTTACACTGCAGTGGTCTGGGACTTTAATCATAATCGTGAGAGACACAATGCTGCTAAGCTGATGCACCAAACTGAAATGTACCATTTGGGTTTAGTACATACAGCCAAATACTAGGGTAGGTTAAATTCTCATCACATTATTGTACTCATCTATAATAAACCTTAACAAATCATTCATTACAGTGAACCATTTCTCAATCCTCTTGTCTGAATTTTCCACGAGCTTAGATATTCCAGGCAGGCCAACAAAAGTTTGTACTTTAATCTTTCTTGAAGATGGTCTCCCTCAAATTAAAAGCTCAAATAACAACCTTTGGCACATGAATCTAAAACGGCAAGTCAATTCTAAGCAGTTCTTTTATTCCTAATTTATGGCTGAGATGCACCAAAACTGATTCACCGCAATGCAGCCTGTCACAGCTACCTGCTATTGTCAACGTAATCAATACAAGTCAGGTTTGCTACACAAGGTTGAAAATAAAGGTAAATTCTGTGGTCTTTCACTGAAGCCACTTGTTTCACATCACCAGCTCCTTGTGATGATAGCCTGAATGCTTTACATGGTCACTTCAACGATGTAACTAGGTCAAATTCTGACTCTCTGCTCTTTAACAATAAAAAATTAAAACAAAACAGACAAAAAGCAAATATTACTTAATGTTGTTTCAGAGCAAACGGAGATACTGGACAGAAACACTAATGTTTATTTAAACTTTGCAGAAAATCATGCCAAAGTCATCAGATTCTAACTAGTTTATAATAACATGCCTTTCAAGATGGTGCTATAGGGAGTGAAGTTGGAACAGATTTTAAAAGCTAAAAATTTATGGCTTATTGAAGTCCATATTTTAGTGGAATTACAGTAATATCTTCCTATTTCAGAAATATGGTGATTATTTGGCATCAAAACATAGGTTTAATGTTACAAATGGTAGATTGAGTCCAGATTTCCAGCACTCAATTTCCTCTAATATGCTTGCATAGGAAACATTTAACCAACTATTTTATGTTGATCAGTTTAAAAAATGCAGGTCTGTTGCATCTGAAAATAAAAAAGATAGCTTTGTAATATTTCAAAATTGATTCTTTCAGATGCTTATATTTTCAACATTTTGCATCAGTAATATCTGATTATAAACAACTAAAGCTTCGCCATTATTTTGACCACAAACAGCATTAAAACATTTTCTAACACTACAAAGCTGCAGAATCAATTTTGTAGCATTAAATCAGTCTGCAGTTTATTAATTTTAGGCTTTCTCAACTGCTTCCCTAATAAAAGCACTTCAAAAGCACTCCAGGGGTGTGTAGATTAGGTGGGTACAGGGATGGGTCTGGGTGGGATGCTCTGAGGGTCGGTGTGGACTTGTTAGGCCGAAGGGCCTGTTTCCACACTAATGAGATTCTATGATGATGAAATAGAACACAGTGGGCAAAGTGCTTTGGGATGTTTTACAGAGCTTTGACATGGCAATATGCAAATGAAAGGTTATCCACTTTTCTTCCAAAGAAGGTGGTAACCATTTATTTGGACTAGTAGCCATTTTGAACCTCATATATATTCAAAAAACAAAGTTCATTTGAAATCCACTACACGTGTCCTGAAAGACAAAGAAATTCCGCCAACCATGATCCTGGATAATCTGTTTGTGGCTTTTCTGCATCTATAAAGAGGTTTCAATCCTTGCTACAAAAACAAAGTTGCTGGAAAGGCCCAGCAGGTCTGGCAGCATCTGTGAAGGAAAAAACAGAGTTAACATTTTTGGGTCCGGTGACCCTTCCTCAGACCCGAAACATTAACGCGGTTTTTTTTCCACAGATACTGACAGACCTGCTAAGCTTTTCCAGCAACTTTGTCTTTGTTCCTGATTACAGCATCTGCAGTTCTTTCGGTTTTTATTCAATCCTTGCCACCTTGGAACCATTCTCAGCCTTCACAGGTTTTGAATATTTTACAAGTCACCTTGCATCACAACCTCTTTTCACAATCAAATCCTAGAAATTGTTAAGTTACCATACCTGAAGAACGAACACACCACAGTCACTATCGTTTTTCTGTTGAGGAATACACTATGGGAGAGAATAACACAGGCATTAAATACGATATATCAGTAGTTCATTGTCTAAGTTAGTTATTTTAAAACAATTTTGCTTTCATAAACTTCAGCTTAGGTTGGGGGAGAAAGCAGAATGTGGGCCTGTGAAGAAATGCACCAGGGATAGAGAGCATATGGACAGCAAGTGGGACTTGCAGTCCACATTTACCTGGGAGGAAAAAAACAGATCTGCAAGTAAACACACCAGGGATAGAGAATATATAAACAGAGCATGGGGGTCAGAGCCACACCTCACCTGGGAGGCAACAGACAGCACGCCTGCAAGGAAATGCAGAGAGGACAAAGAAGATACAGCACTGGGCTCAAGGCCTACAGATACCTGGGAGAGCACGCACAGGGCATAACTACAAGGAAACGCACAGGAGACAAAGCACTAGGCTTAAGGTGTACACTTGCCTGGGAGAGTGCGCAGAGGGGTGCGCTTTGAGAGTTCTAGAATATCAGGTTTGAAGAAAAATCAAAAGACTGACATCATAGCAAAGTCTTAAGCTAGGTTGAGAAGTATCTGGTTGCAAAGAGCTAAATTCATTGGATCTGATTGTGGAGTAATTTTACTTTTTGCTTTCTCACTTTCAGTTGAAGCTAATTAATCTGAATGTACACTTTCAGACATAGCAGGACAGTTTGGCTGTGTGGAATACCATGCTGTGCTATGTGGGAAGTCGTGGATGCTTCAAGTGGCAGGAATCTTGAGCCTTGGGATTGGAACTTGAGTGGCACTGCAGTCACTATGTCACTCCCACATAGCTGTGAACCATGTGGATAGAACGTTTAATAAAATGGTCATACCGTAGATTGAGATCAGGCAAGCAGAGCGGGAATGCATGATCTCTGGGCAGTCTAGAAAGACCTTGGAGGTAGGGCGAGAATCCTGAACCCAACTCACACTTGAACCGTTTTTTTCCATTTTGGATATTGATGAGGGCAGTAATTCATAAGTAGTACGTAGTGGGAGACCAGCTTCTGGCACTGCAAGTGGCTTGACCACACAGATGAGAGTGGAAGAAGAGTGCCAGGCAATTTTACAGTTAAGGGAACAGACAGACATTTTAGTGTCTGTAGACGTGTCCACAGAATGGTACGTTACTGCCCTGATGCCAGGGTCTGGGATGTCAGAGTATAGCTGCAGGACATGTTGGTGAAGGGTGACAAGCCAGAGATTCTGCTGTACCTTATCACCAACAATAGAAAGAGTGATGAGGTCCTGAAATTAAAATTTAGGGAGCTGGGCAAAAGACTGAAAGGCGAGACCTCAGGATTGCTCTCAGTACCAAATGCTAATCAGCATAGAAGTAGGAAACTTGAGCAAATGAACATGTTCACGGTTTTTGAGAAAATTTGTAGCTTGGGGTGTTGATGCAGTTGTTGACTTGCTCGCCAAGCTGGTAAATTTGTTCGCAAACGTTTCGTCACCATATGAGGTAACATCATCCGTGTGCCTCTGATGAAGCATCGGTGTTCTGTCCCGCTTGCTATTTGTGTGTCTTAGTTTGCTGGGGTGGGTGGCATCACTTCTAGATTTGTTTCTTAATGGATAGCATATGGGGTCCAGCTTGACATGTTTGTTAATGGAGTTTTGGTTTGTGTGCCAGGCCTCCAGGAATTCTTGTGCGTGTCTTTGCTTGGCTTGTCTTGTCCTGTCCTAGGTTGGCTATGTTGTCCCAGTCGAACCGGCGTCCCTCTTTGTCCATGTGTATTGAAATGACTGACAGTTGGTCAGGTCTCTTGGTAGCTGGTTAGTGTTCATGAATCCTGATGGCTAGTCTCCTTCCAGTTTGCCTGATGTAATGTTTTTGGCAGCTTTTGCATGGTCTCTTGTAAATAACGTTGGTTCTGTTAGTACGCTACGACAGCCACTGACGAGAGTAAAGGATGTGACAACCACAACCAACAGAACCAACATTATTTACAAGATACCATGCAAAGACTGCCAAAACCATTACATAGGACAAACCGAAGGAAACTAGCCATCAGGATTCACGATCACCAACTAGCTACCAAGCTACACGAGAGCGAGCTGGGGTGACAGAGCAGGTGCGCGGAGGGGAGAGAGAAAGAGACAGTGATGGGGTGGGGAGAGAGAAAGAGACACAGCATCAGGGAAAGGGAGACAGAGATAGAGAGAAACGGAGATGGATGGGGGTGGGGAGGGGAGAGGTGAGGGAAGAGGGAGGAGAAGTTGGTGGGGTGGGTGGAAGAAAGAAGGGGAAGAAGAGCGACTGCAGTGATGTCTTGGGGCTATGATGATTGACCTACAACAACCACCACCATTAAAAGTAAAGAATTAAAAGCATTCTGAATGCATGCAGCACTCACGGGATGATAAGTGAAATCATGATGCTACAAGTCAAAGGGCATAATTTAATTACCATTACGAACATTTAACTTCAGAGTGTTCAAGAGGAACTGACTATTATGGGATATTTGCAATTTGGAGGAGTAGCCTGAAAGGAAAAGGAAGTAAAAGGTGTAGAATCTGTTTGGGTGGAGCTAAGAAACAGCAAGGGGCAGCAAATATTAGTCAGAGAGGCCATAGTGGCAACGTACACGTAGGATTAGTATGGAAAGTAACTTTTCATAATTAATTTAGTTTAGTTATTATCACACAAAGTATATTAGTTGATTACTACAATATTAACTGTTTCTAAACCAATTAGAAATGAGTCTCGCTTCAGTTACAATAATTGAAATGCACTGACAAATGATTGTGCTGTGTGTTGTAGATTGGAAAGATTAAGAAGCAGCAGCTTTTAGTAACCACCAAGGCACGCACCGAGTTTGAAATGGAAATCAGCCTGCTGTCCAACTGGAAGCAGAAGACCCGAGATCAAGGACTTACCTACACCTTCCACTGACTGGAAAGTCACGGTGATAATATGCCCATAGTTGTTGTTGTGCTAAGTATTATTCATAACTGAAATAAAGTTTCCTAAGTTACTGCAGACCATATCTTCTTGCCTCATTGGTTAAAGTTTTAAATGAGTGAATAAATATTGGGATGAGAATTTAAATTGTAATTTAAAACAGACAAAGGGCACAGTCAGAAAACTAGGTGCAGGTAGCAAGGGAATGCAGTAATTATGGATGACTTCAACTTACACATAGACTGGGTAAATCTAATGAAAACCAATGATATGGAGGAAGAATTCCTGGAATGTCTTTGAGATTGTTTCTCAATATGTTGAGGAAAACTAACTAGGGAAAGCTTATCATAGATCTAATAATCAGCAATGTGAAAGGGCTAATTAATTGATGTATGATCGAATTTTCCATTAAGCTTGAAAAAAATGTAGTTCAATCTGAAACATGGATCTTGAATTCAAACAAGGGCACCTATGAAGGCTTGAGGAGGAATTTGGCAGTGTTGGTTTTGAAAAATACGAAGGTTTGATGGTAGATACACAATTTAAAGAATTAATGCTTGGCTTTCAAAATAAAACACACATTCCATTAAGACCATAGGATGCAGGAGCAGAAGTAAGCTATTCAGCTCAAATCTGTATTACCATTTAATGAGCTCATGACTGAATTAATGATCCTCAACATCACTGTCTTGCCTTTTCTCCTTGACCCTTCTTATTTATAAAAAAATCTATCACATATGTACTTGAATATATTTAACAACACAGCCTTGACAGCCCTCTGCGGTACAGAATTATACAGATTCTACACCACCCTCAGAGGAAATTTCTCCTCGGCTCTATCTTTATTCTGAGATTGTGCCGCTGGGCCCACATTCTCCCATAGGAGGAAACAACCTTTCTGCATCCATCACATCAAAACCCATAAGAATCTTGTAGATCTCAAAGAGGTTGCCTCTCATTCTTCTAAATTCCAATAAGTACAGACCCAAACCTACTCAATTTCTCATAAATCAATCTGCCATACCCAGGATAAGCTTAGTGAACCTTCTCTAGATTGGAAGAAAAGATAGCATTTGAGACAATGAGGCCCAAAACTGTTCACAGAATTGCAGCTGTTGTCTAACTAATGCCTTGAATAGTTTTAGTAAGACTTCTTGAGGATTCTAGCTTTTTGAGATTTATGGACGAGGACTCCCAAATCCCTCTGTGCTGTAGATTTCTGCAGTCTTTCTCCTCCTGCCAAATTACATAACTTCATACTTTCTCACATTCCATCTACTGATTTTTTTGTCCACTCACTTAACCCTTCTACATCCTTCTGCAGATTGTGTAATTTGCAAACTTGGCTATAGTACATTTACTTTCTTCATTAAAGTAAATATATCTTATAGATAATAGTGGCCCCAGCACTGATCCCTCTGGCACTCCATAAAGGTGCCATCCTAGAAACGCCTCCCGTATTCCAACCATGTATTAATTAGTCAATCCTCTATCCATGTTAATATACTACCGCCAACATCGTGGGTTCTTATCTTATTAGGTATCCTCATGTGTAGTGCTTGATCAAACACTTCCTGAAAAATTCAAATATTTTACATCCACTGCTTCCCCTTTATCCTGCTTGTTATATCCATAAAGAATTCTAATCAATTTGTTAGGCATAATTTTTTCCTTCATGAAGCCATGTCGTTTCTGCTTGATCATATTACATATTTCTAAATGCTCTGTTGTCACATCACTCTAACATTTTCCCTAGAACAGACATAACTGGTCTACAGTTACCTGGTTCTCATTTCCTTTATAAATAAAAGTGCAACATTGACAGTTTTCCAATCTTTGGGAACATTTCCAGAACCTAAGGATTCTTGGAAGATGGCCAGCAGTTGGCTAAACTACCAAATAGAGAAAGCAACAGCACCATGACTAACAAGGGAAGTTAAAGGTAGTATTAGATCAAAGGAAGAAGCTTATTAAGATGATTAGAAAAAGTTGTAAGCCTGAAAACTGGGAGAATTTTAGAATGCAAAGAGCACCAAGATTTTTGAAAATAGAATTTATTATATAGGATGTGACACTGGATATTTGGAATATAATTGTCGGATTGGGCAGAGTCGACATGGATTTATGAAAGGGGAAAATCATGTTTGACAAACTGATGCAGTTTTTTGACAACGTCGCCAGAGTGGACGCGGGGGGAACCTAGCGGCTTGGTCCATTTTCATCTTCAGAATGCTTTTGATAAAGACCCTCACAAAAGATTAGTAAACAAAAAGTGCATAGAATTATGGTATTTTACAAGCATGGGTTGAGGATTAGTTAACAGGCAGAAAGCAGACAGCAGGAAAGGTTAGCAGGCTATGACCAGTAGGGCACTACAGGGATCATTGCTTGGCCTCAACTTTTCACAATCTATATCAATGAGTTGGATGCAGAAGCCAACTGTGATGTTTCCAAGTCTTCAGGTGATAAAAATAAACTTGGTAGATGGTGAGAGATAGTAGGAACTGTCAATGCTGGAGAATCTGAGATAACAAGGTGTAGAGCTGGATGAACACAGCAGGCCAAGCAGCATCAGAGGAGCAGGAAAGCTGACGCTTCGGGTCGAGACCCTTCATCAGAAATGGGGGAGGGGAAGGGGATTCTGAAATAAATAGGGAGAGAGGGGAGGCGGATAGAAGATGGATAAAGGAAAAGATAGGTGGAGAGGAGACAGACAGGTCAAAGAGGCGGGGTTGGAGCCAGTAAAGGTGAATGTAGGTGGGGAGTTAGGGAGGGGATAGGTCGGTCCAGGGAGGACGGACAGATCAAGGAGGCGGGATGAGGTTAGTGGGTAGGAGATGGGGATGGGGCTTGAGGTGGGAGGAATGGTTAGGGAGGCGGTGGCGAGCTGGGCTGGTTTTGGGATGTGGTCAGGGGAGGGGAGATTTTGAAGCTTGTGAAGTCCACATTGATACACTTGGGCTGCAGGGTTCCCAAGAGAAATATGAGATGCTGTTCCTGCAGCTTTCGGGTGGCATCATTGTGGCAATGCAGGAGGCCCAGAATGGACATGTCGTCCAAGGAGTGGGATTGGGGAGTCGAAATAGTTCGCAACTGGGAGGTGTAGTTGTTTGTTGCGAACCGAGCGTAGGTGTTCCGCAAAGCATTCCCCAAGTCTCCGCTTGGTTTCCCCGATGTAGAGGAGGCCACAACGGGAACAGCGGATACAGTATACCACATTAGCAGATGCGCAGGTGAACATCTGTGTGATGTGGAAGGTCTTCTTGGGGCCTGGGATTGCGGGGGGGTGGGGGAGGGCGGTGTAGGGGCAGGTGTAGCATTTGCTCCGGTTGCAGGGAAAAGTGCCGGGTGTGGTGGGGCTGGAGGGGAGTGTGGAGCGGACAACAGAGTCACGGAGAGAGTGGTCTCTCTGGAAAGCAGATAAGGGTGGGGAGGGAAAAATGTCTTTGGTAGTGGGGTCAGATTGCATTTCTGGATGAGGTGTTGGGGACCAGGGAACTGGAAGTTTTGGAGGAGGTGGAGGGCGTGGGTGGTGTCACGGACGTAGGTAGGGAGTTCCTGGACCAAGGGGGAGAAAATGGAGTTGAGATAGATGGAGATAAGTTCGGTGGGGCAGGAGCAGGCGGAGACAATGGGTCGACCAGGGCAGTCAGGTTTGTGAATTTTGGGAAGGAGATAGAAACGGGTGGTGCCGGGTTGGGGAATGATGAGGTTAGAGGCTGTGGGTGGGAGGTCACCTGAAGTGATGAGGTTGTGGATGGTTTGGTGGTCGGGGGTGGGATCATGATCAAGGGGGCGGTAGGAGGTGGTGTCAGAGAGCTGGCGTCTGGCCTTTGCAATCTGACCCCACTACTAAAGACATTTTTCCCTCCCCACTCTTATCTGCTTTCCAGAGGGAGCACTCTCTCCGTGACTCCCTTGTCGGCTCCACAATCCCCTCCAGCCCCACCACACCCGGCACTTTTCTCTGCAACTGGAGCAAATGCTACACTTGCCCCTGCACCTCCCCCCTCACCCCCATCCCAGGCCCCAAGCAGACCTTCCATATCAAACAGATGTTCACCTGCACATCTGCTAATGTGGTATACTGTATCCGCTGTTCCCGTTGTGGCCTCCTCTACATCAGGGAAACCAAGCTGAGGCTTGGGGACCGCTCTGCGGAACACCTACGCTCGGTTCGCGACAAACAACTACACTTCCCAGTCGCGAAATATTTCAACTCCCCCTCCCACTCCTTGGACGACATGTCCATCCTGGGCCTCCTGCATTGCCACAATGATGCCACCTGAAAGCTGCAGGAACAGCAATTCATATTTCGCTTGGGAACCCTGCAGCCCAAGGGTATCAATGTGGACTTCACAAGCTTCAAAATCTCCCCCTCCCCTGACCACATCCCAAAACCAGCCCAGCTCGTCCCCACCTCAAGCCCCACCCTCATCTCTTACCCACTAACCTCATCCCGCCTCCTTGACCTGTCCGTCCTCCCTGGACTGACCTATCTCCTCCCTAACTCCCCACCTACATTCACCTTTACTGGCTCCAACCCCGCCTCTTTGACCTGTCTGTCTCCTCTCCACCTATCTTCCCCCTTATCCATCTTCTATCCGCCTCCCCCTCTCTCCCTATTTATTTCAGAATCCCCTTCCCCTCCCCCATTTCTGAAGAAGGGTCTAGGCCCGAAACGTCAGCTTTCCTGCACCTCTGATGCTGTTTGGCCTGCTGTGTTCATCCAGCTCTACACCTTGGTAGATGGTGAGTTGTGAGCAGTATGCAAAGAGGCTTCAGGATGATTTAGGCAGGCTGAATGAGCGGGCTTTAAACATGGCAGATGGAAAATAATGTAGATGGGTGAGAGATTATCCACTTTGTTCCTTCTACCAAAGGTAAAGAGTACTTTTTAAAGGGCAAAAGATGTGAAGTGTTGATGCCCAAAAGGATCGAGGTATCCTTGTTCATAAGTCATCGAAAGCTAGCATGCAGGTGCAGCAAGCAATTCAGAAAGCAAATATGTCAGCTTTCAATAAACAGGATTTCAGTACAATAGGAAAGAAGTCTTGCTTCAATTGTATAGAATACTGCTGAGAGCATACCTAGATTGTTGTGTGCACTTCTGGCTACTTGCCGAAAGAAGGAAAAGAACAAAGAACAATACAGCACCAAATAGGTCCTTTGGTCTTCCAAGTCCATGCTGACACATTTTGCCCTTCCATACTAAAACTCCCTTCACTCAGAATTCATATCCCTCTATTCCCTTCTTATTCATGTAATCGCCCAAGTGCTTCTTGAATGCTGCTATTGTATCTGTTTCCACAACCTCCTCTGGCAATGCATTCCAGGCACTCACCACCCTTTGTGAAAAACTTGCCTTGCACATCTCTTTTAAACTTTCCCCCCTCACACCTTGAGCACGTGTCCCTAGTAATTGAACCCTCCACCCTGTAAAAAAGTCTCATACGTTCCACTCTATCCATGCCAGTCACAATTTCATAAACTTCTACTAAGTCACCCCTCAACATCCTGTGTTCCAGTGAAAACAAATGCAGTCTATCCAACTTTTCTTCATAGCTAAAATCCCCCATACCGGGCAACATTCTGGTAAACATTTTCCGTACCCTCTTTGAAACATCCACATCCTTCTGCCAGTGTGGTGACCAGAACTGAACACAAAGGATGTAACTGCAATTGAGGCTCATCAGACTGATTCCTAGAATGGTGGGACTGTCCTAAGAGGAGTCTGGGCCCATATTCTCTGAAGTTTAGAAGAATGAGAGGCAATCTCATCGAAACTTACAAAATTCTTAAAGATAGGCAGTGTAGAAGAAGGAAGGATCAGAACCAGGGGACAGTCTCAGAATAAAAGGCAAGCCTTTAGGATAGAGATGTGTAGAACCTCTTACCTCAGACGATGATGAAACGTTGTAATTCTCTACCACAAAGGGGTGTTGAAGCTCAGTCATTATACAAGTTCAAGACAGAGAGAGACAAATAGCTTCTAATGACAAGAGAAAAGTTGATAGTGTATGAATATAATGTTGAGCTAGATGATCTAGAATGCAGTGAAGGTTCTATGAGCTGAACAGCCTACTCCTCTGTGCCTAACCCATACTCCAAATTTCTTCTGTAGACTACCATTACACCCACGGGAAGGTAGGATATCACAGTCAACCAAACTGCCTTCAAATCACATCCACATTTAAGCACTGCTCAGCAGATTTATAAACCAACAATTTTCTCCCTTGAAATTAACTGCAATAACATTATTACCAACTCTCCTGAGCTTAGTACAAGAACTAAACATCTACACAATCAATTTTAGTGGAGGGTACTGGAGGAAGTCAATCTGGTAATATGATTATATTAGAAAGGTGCAGTTTACAATCTTCATACAAATGAGGGTATGCAAAGTCTGTGCTAATTGGAATATTGCTATAAACTGAATCCTTAAGGAGGTTAGTTCAAACCTTACCGTTGTGGCAAATGCTTTCCACCCTTCCAGGAATGCAGGACGATTCCTCTCACCAGCTTCTGTCTTTAAATATTTCAAAATGTTCTGCAAACCAGGAAAGTTGGGTAAATCACATGGACAGCAAGAATTTAAAAAAAACATGTACCACTTAGAACCTTCTCCTGGCTGTAGTGTTGAGAATGGGAGACACAAACTCAGGCCAACCATCTCCGTCCCTGCTCAATAATTTTAATTCCTTCTTGAAAGGGTTTGCTTCTAGCTGGGGTATACTTCCACAAGTGCAAGAGTCATTCTCCAGCACATTACCCCAGTTAGCTGCACAAAAGATGAAAGCCAAGTTCTGTTCTGGATGGGTCAAGTTATTTACCAAGATTCTGAATATTAATGCAAGATTCAGATTGGATTCAAAACATTAATGCTGTTTATTTCTCCCCAGATGTTGCCAGACCCAAGTTTTTCCAGCATTTTGGTTTTATTTTACACCAACCTTATGAGTTTGATTTTTGCAACCCACAGCAGTTCCTACAGTATTCCTAGAAACTAAATATTTCATGAACAACTTCACTTTAGACATAAGTAAATTCAAAGGCAAGAGATTTTAACTAAATGATAAACATGCTGTAACCATGCTGTAATGAAGCAATATACTGTATTAAAGGAATGCAGTACCCAGTTTGTGTCCAGGATTGCTCAAATATTAAAATGCCAGCTGTGGTCAAGCCATAATGAAAACTGGCAGGAAGGTTTAAGTTTAAGTACATATTTACTTGACAATAATTGTACTCTACAACTGCCCTTGCTTGTAGTTGTAATATAGAGAAACAACATAGCTTCTGCCCATCTCTTACCTACGAAGTGAAAAAAGCTTAAGTGAACAACATCACTTTTAAAAACAAAATCAATAAGCATTACAAACAGAAATATGGAATTCTGGAGAATCAGTGCAAACACAAGTATTCAGTGGGCAATAATTTTCCTGGCTGTCAAGGAATTTCTTCTGAGTATATTTCAAACATTGAGTATCTTTGTTCAGGATGCTTACACTAGGATGACTTCACAACTTGGTCCATCTTCAATCATAACAACCTTATAACAATGATTTGATCAAAATCTCAGTACCTAAGAACTTATCTAATTGCCCATTAGTATCAAAGAAAAATCCTGCTGCTCACCTGATTTGTTTTTGGACACGGTGCTTGACATATGGCCTGTCTTCTTCAGAGCCCCATTAGTTCCTTTACACCACTTCCTGTTTTGGGAATAACCAACCAAAAAGCTGGAATGTTTTTACATTTGGACATGAATTGCATTTTTTTTCAAGCATATTGGGTGTATTGAGGATTCTTATGGGATCAAGGAGGCCTCCACTTACATCAGTCTACACTTTGAGAGATTAATGGTCTTAACTCAAGGATGAATCAGCATGGGAAGAGGCAAGTCTTTCTTTTTACCTCGTCTTTTCTAATTGCGGCATTTTTTATTCTCCTCCTTTGGTCCAAAATATTGCTGTTTCAATTTAGGATTCTTCTCTGCTACCTTCCTCATTTAGATCCAATTCTTTCCAATTTTACTAATTTGTAAATAGAGGGCGGCACAATCCAAATAAGATAGGAATTAAACAATTAGCTTTTACTTAGTTGAGAGCAGAGATCAGTATGAAGATTACAGCCCCATCTAGAACATCGGATTTTGACTCTTAACACGTTGTTACTGAATTGGTCAATCTAGTTGCACTTTGCAGTTTCCTCAGTAATGCGTTAAAGAAAAAAAGCAGCCCAGATAGCTGCGCGAGATAGATCAGAGATGCTTTTTTGAAGAAAGATTTGTGCATGTATCTTAAGTGGTTTAGCCTCTTCTCTTCAAAAAGGAGTCTATAAATAAAGCAGAAATAATGGCAATACATTTTTGATTTGACTGCAGGAAGTGATGCAAAGGAACTTCCTGCATATTTTAAAAGATGAAAACCTTCCCAGTTCTCATTTCAGTACACAATGTTTACTCTCCTTACTTTTACATGGATAGACAACATCCTCTACATTTCTAAAGATTGAACAGTAGTTGCTTAAGAAAAAGAACATTACATTGTTTGTGAACAGCACACTGAAGGCCACTGGATGATGTTTACTATTGCTGACATTCCATTCAAATCCAGCGTAAACTGATCAAACATAAATCCCTCTTTCTTTCAATGATATGAGAGGTACGTAAAGTGATTATGACAGTAATTATCCAGTTCTAAACTGTTAGCATTCACATCGCATGACCAAGCATCAATTAGCAACCTCAACAGCTGATTTGGTAAATAGTTTGTTCGGTAATAGAGCACATTTTTTATGCTGGGCAGAAAAATAGAAAGAGCTTTGTTCTGCATTTAATTGATACTCTGCTTGATTTTTGGACAGATGACGACACCAAGAACAGTGTAAAATTCTCAATACTTGAGCTGAGAATCTTCACCAGAGGACCACAAAATATTGTTCTCCTCCGACATGAGTAAAATTATCAGCATTCTCTCAGCTAGTGAATCAGTGAATTACTGACATGCCTGCTTTCTTACATGGATTGGAGGACAGTAGACACAACACTGATGAAAGAATATTCAGCATGGATTGTTTTTACTTAGTTGCCTGTTTCCATGGCACATATGGGATGCAGCATTGCATTAGTACCAAGTAAATTCATCTATTTCTCTTTCTAGTTCAGTTACGTTAGTTCCATTTGGGAGAGATCATCTACCACTAGTGCTTACATTTGAACCCTCGTCCTCCATTCTCTTATGAGCCCAATGACAAAAACTACTGCAATGTTTTGTCATTGGACCACGCCTACAGATTAAGAGTTCAATCAAACTGACTACTAAAACAACAGAGTCTGTGGCACTGGGAGAAAAGTCATGTACTGTTTAAAAAAGCTCTCCTAAACAGCAATGCCATTTTTCCCAAAATAATTTGTTACTGTGACGTTAACCGAGGGATTAATAATCGGCCAGGACTTGGGTGATAACTTCACTGTTCTTCTTCAAACAGTGCGATCAAATCTTTTGCTTTCACTTAAGAGGGCAGCACAGCCTTGGTTTAACATTTCATCTGAAAGTTGGATAGGAACATAGGCCATTCAGACGACATGCAAATACAGACAGTGAGGCATTCCTTCAAGTGAAGTGTCAGCTGAAGATCTGGAGTGGGACTTGAACCCACAACTTTGTGACTCAGAGGCAAGATCGATAACAACCATTACACTGAAGAGAATTGGAACAAACCCTGTGTTCACTTACTGAATAAATAAGAACCGTAACATTGAATTCTTGTTGTAGTATGGAATAGGAAATTAAGTAAATAACATTAGTTTGCTGGATTATTACTGTTAAAAAGCACTTCAATAGTGTTTGGAGGGACTTGAATATTAAGAATTTTGAAAAGTGGATTTATTTCATGGGGAAATACCTGGAGCCTTTTTGCTAAGAAAAGTCATTGATTGGTCACAGTGGACATGAGCAATCTTTTTTATAAACAAGACTTCCTATAAATCACATTACTGGCAATACTATCTGTATATCTTTATTGGGGCTGGTTTGGGAAAAGTTGTTTTATTTCACTGAGTTTGACAAAACCCCAAGAACAAGATAATTTGGATGAAACTTACTAAGAACAAGCTGCCTAGTCCATCTTTCTCATTTCTGAAAAGAAACCCATTTTGTTGGGCTCAGGATGAAACAAATTTGTTTTTGAAAGAGTGATTGAAGTAACATGGCAAAAGATTTTTAATGTTGTGACTCATGGGCTAGTGGGACTAAAGCAACAATGTACCGTACGAGTCTCAGTTATGATATTACCAGTATATTTAATAATGTATTGGTAACAGTGATTGCTCAAAGATATTCAGCCATTAAAGCATGTGACAGGGGCTCTGTTCCCAAACAGAAATCTCCGTCTGCAGCTGTATATGCTTCAAGTATCATCACAGATTTTGTTTTTATCAATTTGAACCCTCGTCCTCCATTCTCCAATATCCTGCTGTCACTCTCTTGTCTGCACTAATTAAATGCTCACATTGGGAATGCTACAACAGCTCTCACGATTCCTGTGCTAGAATGAAAAGATAAAGAATAAAACATGAGGCAGAGTTCCTACTCATAGTTAATATCCAGCAACATGAAATGTGCATATGTGGAGAGGTTCAGGCTCTGTGATTGAATGTTGTGTTACTATTCAGGGTTTCTATCAGTACTCAAGTAACCAGATTCCAACACATCACTGCCTTTAGGAAGGAACAAAAAGGATAAAACAAAAAATTGAAAAGAAAGTATCTGAATGGTTGCCTTACCTGAACACAGGAATTAAAATGGATGCCTTGAGAATCGTAAAGGCAAATTTTCCTATTTGGAAGATCAACTGTTAGCAAGGACCAATGGATTTCCAAATGAATGGGGATTAGTAGGAGGGCTTTACTGAACAAATCCACCTGAACAGAAAGACAAAAATAAAACCTTCCAGTTAGGCAGACAGCTCATCAGAAGAAAACCAGACATGCAGCTTAATATTACAGACTGCAGACATGGAATCAAACTTGTGTGAAGGCAAAGACAATGCAGAAAAGCACAGGAAAAAATGGTACCAAGGATTTACAACTGGTTCTGAAATAGAAGGGACAAAGAAGACAACCTCTGAGGTATCTTTTAAAATCATATACTCTAAAACATGGAAGTGCTAATTTATAATAACTACGTAACAAGGTGGCAGTCATCATTTTTACATACCGAATTGGTTTGGGACAGAACAATCACCTACATATGAATGTGTCTGTTGCAGAGAAGGTTGGCTTTATCGTGTCTTGTAAAGACATGCTTCCGTAAGAAGGCAGGTCAGTCACATAAATGAACAATCATCTCTCTGCAGACTTTACTGGACCACATTATAACTCTTTAAAAAAAAATGTCCAGCGTACCCTACAGAATTCACCAAAACATCAACTGCTGGTTTCCCAAAATTTGCTACACATCCAAAAATCATCTTGCTGGCATAATCCACTCCTTCAAGGACTCACTTTTTTTGTCCATCTCTTCACTCCGTTGTATCCTTTAGTTTGAAGTTGCTTGTAAAAGAAGCTATTGAAGAAGTGAACCTGGAAAGGAAGATAAGCAAATTAAAAAGCATAAATTAGTATAGCATGAAGGTTCCTCCCTTCCCCTTTTTGCCAGATATGCACCTCCTCCCCTCCTGAAGACATCAATAGTAGCCAAAGTTGAGTATAAATGCCAACCAACATAACCTCAGTGGCCATTTTTCACAGTCCTAGCCAAGCTGTATCACAGCTGAGCCTGACTCAGCTCTCAAAGACCAACACACACAAATGCATTTCCAGCAGCAACTGCTGGCCAGCAATTAAGGGAGATAAACTTGTGGATTTCCCCGTTTAGTCTGCGGCATTAAAAAGCAGTGCTACGCCTTCAGATGAGATCAAACTCAAAACAGACTGGGGATTTGAGTTGATTCTTCCTGCTGTGCACAAGCCTTTCCTTTAAATAGCTGAGGGAGGTATCTGTTTTCTTTACAAAAAAAGTTTCCTTTTTTCTCATTATTCCCAATGCAAAAGGCCATATATTTTTAGAGCATTTTTGGTATTTTCTGGAGGTGAATCAGCTGGAAAGCTCATCCCCAAGATATTACTTTGCCATAATTTAGAGGTATGAACAAAAATGAACTGTCAATAAACGAATGAGGCATGCTATCAAACTTATAATAATAATAAGCCTTCTAACAAAGGTCCACCTTAACACAATGATTCATAAACCCACCTTATCTGGTACTGCATCTACAATCAGTTCTCCGTACATGTTTATTACCTGCAAGGAAACCAAACAGTCACCACTACATAATTCAGTTGGCTCAGATGACTTCACTACACAGTAATACAGAAATTAAATTACACCATTAGTGGAGGTTATACAGCTACACATGGGAAGTAATGGTGGTTACTTAAATAAATGACATGTCTACTGACACCAATGATTCTATGATAAATGCCCACATCATTTGTTCATCTCCAATTTTAGAACGGCAAGTTTTAAACTTTTAGATACAAATTCAATTTTACTGAACCCTTTCTTTCTACTCAATGATATACAATTTCATTTAATATTTCAGATGTTAGGTTTTAATTGGTCTTTATTTAAACCTATTTGAATTTTCACTGCTACAGCACCTGCTCCTGAGTTCAAGTTAGCAAAGCCTTTAACAAAAATGAAATACTGCAGATGCTGGACATCTGAAATAAAAACTGAAAATGCTGGAGAAACTCGGTAGATCTGGCAGCCTCTGTGCAGAGAAAAAGAGAGTTGACATTCACTGCAAAAGGACTCTTCTTCAGAACTGAAAGTGAATGGAAAATGAAACAGATGGTGACGATGTCCAGAGCCATGATGTGGAGGTGCCAGTGTTGGACTGGGGTGGACAAAGTCAGAAATCACATGACACTAGGGGTGTAAAGAAGTGGACTTCACCTGACAAAGGAACAGCACTCCGAAAGCTTGTGATTTCAGATAAACCTGTTGGACCACAACCTGGTGTCACGGGACCTCTGGCAGAGCAAAAAAGACAGTGCTCATGGTGGTAAAGGAGAAATAGGGATGTAAAAAGGGTGTAAATGAAGTTGTGAAAAGGAGACAACGAACAACGTCAACAATTCACGGCCTCAGAGGGTTTTGATAGGAGGAGGGGGTGGAAATACAAGACAAATAGAAGACAAGGTTCATGCTTTCAAGTTGTTGAACAGGGTCCTAGAGGGTGAAAGTGCCCAAGTGGAAAATGAGGTCTTGATACTCCCAGCTTGCATTGAGCTTCAATGGAACATTATTGCAGGCCCAGGATGGAAATATTAGCATGAGAGCAAGGTGCTTTACGAAATGGCAAGCAATTTCTGGATCATTCTAGACAGAGCAAAGTTGTTCCACAAAGTGACGCCCAGTCACTATTTGGTCTCACCAACGTAAAGGATTGTGAGCAGCGAATCCAGTAGAACATATTAAAAGTACAAGCAAAGCACTGCTTCACCTGGAAGGTGTGTCTGGGGCCTTGAAGAGTGAAGGGGGAGGGGGTGTGGATAATTGATAAGTGTTATTACCTCTGTATAGACTGCATAGAAAGGTGCCTTTGAGGGGCTGGTGTTTGAGTACATGTTAGGAGAGATGGGAGGGCTGGACAAGGGAATTGCAAAAAGAACAGTCCAGCGGAATGCTGACAGTAGAAGGGAGGGGAAGACGTATTTGGTGGCAGTATCCTGATGGCTGTTGCAGAAATGACAGAGAATAATCTTTTGAATATGGGGACTGATGGGTGGCAAGTGAGGACAAGGGAAACCCCACACCGTTCTGGAAGGGGAGGAGATGGGTGAAGGCAAAAGTGCAGGAGATGGGTCAGACATGTAGAGGGCTCTGACAGCTGAGGGAGGGGGAAATTTCCATTGAGGAAATTATGGCTTTGAGAGGGGCAGGTCATGCCTCACAAGCCTTATTGAATTCTTTGAGGATGTGACAAAACACATCGACGAAGGTAGAGCAGTGGATGTAGTGTATATGGATTTTAGCAAGGCATTTGATAAAGTTCCACATGGTAGGCTCATTCAGAAAGTAAGGAGGCATGGAATTCAGGGAAATTTGGCTGTCTGGATACAAAACTGGCTGTCCAACAGAAGACAGAGGGTGGTAGTAGATGGAAAGTATTCAGCCTGGAGCTCGGTGACCAGTGGTGTGCTGCAGAGATCTGTTCTGGGACCTCTGCTCTTTGTGATCTTTATAAGTGACTTAGATGAGGAAGTGGAAGGGTGGGTTAGTAAGTTTGTCGATGACACGAAGGTTGGTGGAGTTGTGGACAGAGTGGAGGGCTGTTGTAAGTTGCAACAGGACAATGATAGGATGCAGAGCTGGGCAAAGAAGTGGCAAATGGAATTCAACCCAGAAAAGTGTGGGAAGTGATTCACTTTGGAAGGTCGAATTTGAATGCAGAATACAGGATTAACAGCAAGATTCTCGGCAGTGTGGAGGAACAGAAGAATCTTGGGTTCCACGTCCATAGATCCCTCAAAGTTGCGACCCAAGTTGACAGGATTGTAAAGAAGTCATATGGTGTGTTGGCTTTCATTGGCAGGGGAATTGAGTTTAAGAGCCGTGAGGTTATGCTGCAGCTCTATAAAACTCTGGTTAGACCACACTTGGCATATTGTGTTTAGTTCTGGTCACCTCATTACAGGAAGGATGAGGAAGTTTTAGAGAGGGTGCAGAGGAGATTTACCAGGATGCTGCCTAGACTGGAGGACAGGTCTTATGAGGAAAGGTTGAGGGAGCTAGGGCTTTTTTCATTGGAGCGAAGAAGGATGAGAGGTGACTTGATAGAGGTTTACAAGATGATGAGAGTCATAGATTGAGTGGATAGTCAGAGACTTGTTCCCAGGACGGAAACGACTATTACGAGGGGGCATAATTTTAAGGTGATTGGAGGAAGGTATAGGGGAGATGTCAGAGGTAAGTTCTTCACAGAGTGGTGGGCGTGTGGAATGCGCTGCCAGCAGTGGTAGTGGAGTCAGATACTTTAGAGGCTTTTAAACAACTCTTGGATAGGCACATGGAGGATAGTAAAATATAGGGTATGCAGGGTAGATTGACCGTAGTAGGATAATAGGTCGGCACAACATTGGGGGCCGAAGGGCCTGTACTGTGCCATACTGTTCTATGGAAAAGGAGAATATTTCGAAGATGCCGGTGGTAGTGGCATCATTGGATGGATGTGGCAGAGATGGAGTAGCTGAGATAAGGGAATACAGCGTCTGCAGGAAGCAAAGCTACTTACATTATTGTAACCTTACTTTAGAGCTCACATTTCTTGGCAAAAGCTCCAACCTAACCGCAGTTTTAATGCATTGTAGCTGTTACTTTACTGTGACCCTTGCAGAGATCTATCAGAGATAAACATCAAGCATAGCTGGACCCTTCTCTGACCTGATCATTTAGCCAGTTCTCTCCATATAGTGTAGCCAGGTCATCCAAAGTCAAAATGTGCTTGTTGTAAACCACTTGGAAACTGGGTTCTGGCTTGTTCACCTGTGCTTTCTGATACTTCCGTATTTCCATCCGGATAAAGGTTTTCCTGAGATACTCAGAACACAGAAGATACATTTTAGCATTGTCTTTGAACTGCATAGGAATCATATCTGGGATGCATACAGCACTTAAAAGATATCCATAATAGTAGTACAAAGAAGAGTCTTTTGCTAGACTTGCATAAAGGATACTTCAAAATAGTGGGCCTTTCTTTCAAAACCACACTTTCTTAATTTCTTTCCTGAAAGCACCTAACGTTATCAAGGTTTAGTTGCACAGGTACCAGAAATCTTAAAGTATCTCACACATGTGGGAGCCTGAATCATAAATAATGGCAGGCTGTTTCACAGTGGACAAAAATCACAGCAAAGTATAATTCAACTTCTCAGTTGAAATAGGTTGCTGTGCTTGGGGGTTAGGGTGGGTCTGCAACTGTAAATATTGCGATATTTCACAAGAGGGAGACTGTGGCATTGTGGCTGTCACTGGAGTACCAATCCAGATGTCCAGGTTTATCCCACCACGGCTGATGGAATATGAATTTATCAGCATACATGGAATTAAAAGCTCGTTTCAGTAATGGCGACCATGAAATTATCAATCATCGTAAAAACCCACATGATTTACTAATGCTCTTTAAAGAGGGAAGTCTACATGTGATTCTAATGTGGTTGACTCTCAACTGCTTCAGTTCAAGGACAATTAGGATAGACAATAAATGTTTGCGTGGTGTAAATGTGAGTTCTCTTTTTTCATCATTTCTTATCAGTTAATACAAGATACAAATAACAAAATGAGAGCCACATGAACTCAGACAAATCTCAGCTAAACAGGTGATTTTCTTTGGCTTTTCCAATAAAACAGTCCATTATTACTTTGAGTATTTTGCATAAAATCTAGCTATTGAAATAAAACAAGCAAAAAAAAAAGACACGTCTGCAAGGCAAATAGACAAGACAACAAGGTAAAAGAAGAAAATTAATGGAAAGGGAAAAAAATTATTGAAGAAAGATAACAATCCAGCACGTTAATTTCCTTGCAATTAATTCCTTACATTATATTCTTTTTGAGACAACCTGTGAATACGTAGAAGCTCCTCTCATGTCAGCAGAGTAGTGGGTTACCAAGTTCTCTCCACCATCCTCACTATTCAACTATTTAACAAACTTAGTTCAGCCAAATTCAACCACATTGATGTTCAATCCTGAGAGATTTTTGCCAAAGGAAGCCATTGTCAAATAAAATTTTACCCCTTTACAGAAATTAAACCTCAAGAATTGCAGTACAGCTTAAACCTTTCAAACAAATCTGGAAAACAAATTACTCGAAAGGGTCCTTTCAAGGTAGTTCCTAACACACATACCTGTCATGGAAATCCTGATGAAAGATCTGCTCTAGATTCATCAGAACATCATTTTCAGTAAGTGGGATTAGACTCCCATATTTTGTCAAAAATTCATCCAGAAAAGCTGAGAAAAACCAAAATATAGATCAGGGAAGTACATGGCCCAGAATTATTCAGTCTAGATGCAATCAATCACTAAAACATGTGGCAGAAACAACCACTTCAAGAGTAAACCAAGCACTCATCATGCTGTTAAAGAAACCTTGACATTTACTGTGTTGGTGATCCAAGTGTGACAGATAACATTCGGTATACAGTTTCAAATTTGCTGCTGTGCTTTCTCAGACATTATTCCTAGATGGTGCATGGCACATTAAGACATGCTGTTTATTTCTATTTTATCCATAACTTCTCCTGAGCCAAAAGTGGGACTGACGTGAGTGTGGGTATTATGGCATTCATACACCTGAACTATACCCCCATAAGGGCGTAACAGAGAGTGGGAGCTTGTAAGATCTCCGATGACATGAAGATTCTTTGACTTCAAAAGCATCAACTGCAAAAAGGAGATACACATCTCCAGCACTGAAAATTGTGATTTAGCTTATAAACAGAGATATGTATTACTCTTATTTCTCACATCATGATTCTGACTGGGAAATGATTTAAATGCAACTCTGGAAACCGTCAAGACAAACTTAAACAACATCGTGAGGGGTGAGCTGCTCGAGTGAAATAATTTAAGACTACTCAAATCTGATTCATCGTTCTACAATTCTCAGGTTTTGAAGGTGACACTGGGACATGATCTCATTCTGCTGGATCTTCACCCTCTGTGCCCCTACAACACATCCAATCTTGGACAGCAAAGAAACTGTGAGGGGCTTGCAAATGTTAGGCACCTGACACACTTCTGGCCTGTTGTTGAAAGGAGTGAGTCTAACATGGTAGCAGCCCCCCGCCCAAGCAAACCTGTCGAACTTCCACCTATATTTACTGAAAAGTGTGCTTGATTCACACATTTACCAGACCATTATGGAATCAACTACACTAAGAAAACGGTAGTTTAAAAGTTGTTGTTTTTGACTGAATAAGGTGAAATGCTGTCTAAATCCTGTGCCTCTACCATCAGTGCCCAAACAAATGCCTTTCATGTAACTGAGACCAGCTCTGAGATTTTACACTGGGGTCAATGTCAAGGCTGAATGGATGGCTGCAAGTACCCTGTTCCCAAATTTAGCAGTGAACCAGGGCTCAAGATATTTCAGGCTTCAAGTTTTCATTCTGAGGCCATAGATATTAGAACTAAGCAGTACTACATTTTAAAACTAATCACTCAAAAAAGCTAACAATAAACCAAAACAGGCAATTGCTTTTTGCATTTTAAAAAGTATTTTTGTTTAAAGAACTTAATAGAAAATAACACTGAGGCGGTACTCAAGCGAACTGTCATACAGCACAGAAGAGGGTCTTCAAGTCTGTGCTAGTCTACCTCTGCTAAACCAACTTTCTAGCTCTTGGTTCATAGCCTTGAAAGTTATGACAGTTCATCCACATACTTTTTAAATATTGTGAAGTTTCCCCAATTACACTACCCTCCCAGGCAGCGCATTCCAAATTCTCACCACCCTCTTGGGGGAAAATGCTCTTATTCTTCAAATCCCCTTTTAGCCTCTTGCCCTCTGCCTCAAAATTATGCCCACTCATTATGGACTCTTCAACCAAAGCTAACAAATGCTTCCTATCCACCCTGCCCATCCCCCTCAGAATCTTATGCACCTCACATAGGTCCCCCCATTAGCCTTCTCTGATCTAAAGAAAACAATCTCAGCCTATCCAGCCTCTCTTCATAACTAAAGTGCTCTTGTCCAGGCAACCTCCTGATGAAACTCAACTGCACCCTACCAGAGCAAATTTATTTGAACAAGCTCAATTAGTCAATTTTCCAGGTTGGACCTAAAGTATCTAGACAACTTCCAAATGCACTCAATCTTAGTAATTCCTCTCAGCTTGCCTTACGTTGTTTCCATAATGCCATCAGTGCCAAAATTAAAACAAACGTATTAAAAGGTCTTCAAGAAATAGACACATGACATTAAACTCTGCATGGGTTCCTTGGGGATGGTGGAACTGCAGAATGTAATTCACCAACCATCTGCGTAATACAGGAAAAGATTTCTCTCCCATCCCCTCACCCACACAAGAACAAGACCCCAGCTTGCATTTTAGGGCTGTTTTCTACTTTGGCAGGTGGAGAACCAGTTCCAGCACAGACTAATTCCATTCTAGAAAGTTTTATGGGAATATGGGATAGAATCTTTGAATTTTACAGTACAGATGGCCATTTGAACTATCGCATCTGTACTGACTCCTGAAAGAGCTACCCAGCCTGCCTCATTCTCCAGCCCTATCTCTGTAGTCCTCAAAATTCATCACTTTCAAATATATATCCAGATCTCTTGTGAAACCTCATATGGAATCCACCTCCACCACTCTCCCAGGCAGCACATTCCAAATGCTAAAAACTGAATAAAGAAGTTTCTCCTCATCTCAGTCCTGACTCTCCTGTTGACAATATTTAAATTGTGACTCCTAGTTACTAACATACCAACTAGTGGAAACAGAATGTTCATAATTTTAAATACTTCAGTAAGGTCACCTCAATTTCCTCTGCTCCAAGGAGAATAAGCTCAATGTCTCTAACCTTTTATTGTATCTGAAATCCCACATTCCTGACATCATTGTAATAAGTCTTCTCTGAACCTTCTCCAGAGCTTTAACATTCTTCCTTAAATAAAGTGAGGAATACATTAACCGTGCACACAGTTCAGCCAACTGTGGTGAAGTGGAACCAAATGGCTCAGACTCAAATAAATAACAAACAGCCACAGAAGTGCAAGGGAAAGTACAAACCACTGACGTCACTGATGCATGCCTGGAACCAGAAATCAGCACCAGTCCACCCAGGCACATGTGCCGTGCAACTAATGGTTGCACACCCAATCACACTAGGTTACATCACACTTGCAGTTCCCACATGTATTTCTGATTTCCATACACAACTGTCACTTGCCATCCTACATAGCACTCCAATCATTAGCCTGACCCACTTCTACTCTTCCCAACTGCCAGCCAGCTCCCTCACTTGCGATGAACAGTAACCAACAATAGAATGAGGTAGGGTGGAGTTGGGAGTGATGCAGTAAAATGTTGAGAGTGGGACAGTGTGAATATCACAGCCTCAGGATTTGCACTAAATTAGCTTAAAACACATGAAATTGACTCATTGTACTTATTCTATTCTTTGATGCAAAGCCATTTCCTGCAGCATGACTAGCAGTGATGTCAGACACTATGACTGTATGAACACTGAGGATACTCTTGAAGTTGCAATGGCAGAAACAAATCCATCTAAACCATACAAAGGATCTGTCTTTCAAAACAAAGATGATCATAGGTGCACTCTACTTTTAAAGTGACATCCTGTTCACCCAATTTGTACACAATTTGCAGTAACATTGTGCCTAATAGAGTACACCAGGTAGGTCACTCGCTGATTAAACTTTATCAAACTATTGCTTTAAAAAAAGTACAGTATAATCTTAGTAAGAAATTGAAATAGATTTTCTTAAACCAGCGACTGTACCATGAATACAGGATATTAACTGTTCACTGGCAATAGAGGGGGTCTGAGATTCATTCTCCTTTCCCTTTTTGGCTTCATTCTTCACCGATTCATGCTGCTTGGTGGATCTATAGTAAATGTGATCTAATAGCTGTGGCTGAAGCACAGGGCATGGCTCACCACTCTGCAAACAAACTGACTGGCCAGATTCATTAAGAGAAGTATTTGTACATCCATACGATACAGGACTGGAGTCCATTACTATATTGATGACCTGCATCTCCCTGTCACAAATTGGGGTTTTGTTCACAAGTCTCCCTGGAGAGACAGTAAACGTCTGGGGCACCCCATCGATTTTAGGCCACTTATCTGCACCCACAAGCTGGCTGGCGCAAGATGCACCTGATTCATGAGGGCTCGAGGGCGGGAACATTGCTTCTGAGTTTTCATCAACTGCCTGATTATTACATTCAGCAAGCTTTTCACTAGATTGAACAAAACGAGGTGCATTCTCCTGCATTTGCGAAGTGTCCATCCTTTCATCAAGAGGTGTAATTGAAACTTCACAGCAACTAGCCAGGCAAGAATTCTTGTCTTTCTTCATTGTTTCTGATATACCACTATTCTGATCTGATACAAACTCCAAGTTCTGGCTAGAATCTTCATCTATGGGATGTGGCAAAGACGTATCACATGCCATTTTATCCATACATTGGCCAGTCTTCTTTGGATTTATAGTCTGCACCAAGTTTAGCTTCTCTTGCTTTTGACTGGTAGATTTTTTCCGCCTATTTTGACTATTAAATACTCTATAACGGAAGCTAAAGAGAGAAGGTTTTCTGTACAGCAGAAAAATTTTATGACCTTTCAGCTGACGCTTTGTCTTGCGAGGTAAACTATTGAACACAGAATCTTTGCTCTCTTGGAAGTCTATTCTTTTATAACCATTTAATAGTTTTTGATTTATAATCTTGTCCTGAAATCCATTGTTCTTCTTCCGTAGAGATTTGAGGCAAGTAGCATTTGACGTTGCAGTTAGATTTCTTGAGATTGCTTCACAATATAAAACTGTTGATTTACAGTCTGTATCTGGGGCTACAGCACTGCTGTTCCGAACTTCACTGATTTCACATCCCTTACTCTCTCCTTCTTTGTGGGGTACCAAGGTTGGTGTACATGTTTCCTTGGTTGGTGTGTCATTGACTCTTGAGGTCAACAACGCAGTTTCTTTCCATGTTGCCTTCAAACATTTGGTGTCTTTCACAGATCTGCACTGTTGACAATCCAAAAGGGCCTTTCTTAGCGCAGACTTGGCCCGTTTTTTCCTGATTGACAGCCACAGGCGCTGTTTCTGTTGATAATAAAACTGTCTTTGGGAACACAACGAGCCATCTAAATGTTTCCATTTGCTGTGATGGGACCTCAGTTGCTCTCTAAAGTTTGCCCTTAGGAATCTTTTACAGCATTTGCCATTGCTGTGCTCCTTCATAGTCTGACAGGTTGACTGTAAAAAAACACCAAAATAAAACTGCTTAAAAATATATACTTATTAAATTCTTAAATATCACATACAAGTCTGAATATCTGGTTTTGAAAGAGCAAATTAATACAATAACCTTTTAAGATCAGGGATCTCAGCTGGAATTCAGCCCAAACCAAACAGTGAAGAGCTCATCTCATTCCTAAATTGGCTTCTTGGATCCCAGATAAAATAAGTACCCCGTATTGAGAACTGCAACCCAAAGTAACAAAGACCCCATAATACATTTCGTTTAAGATCAATTTGATACATTAGCCATATAGTTCACAAAGTGGTTAATCTGAGATACTAAAAACTTCATTTACCTTTCTATGGTCTGTCTACTGAGCTCAGTCTGTGATTTCAGGAGTGAGTTGAGAGTAAACCATTCCCCAATATCATTTATCCCAAATCCCATCCAGTTGTACTGTTCATCAACTATGCCTAAATGTTGTTCATCCCAGAGTACAAGGATACAAACTGTTTGTCAATCTTTAAAAGTGGCAGAAAATGGCCTAAAGTATTCTAAATATTAATTTTTCTTCAATTTCTAATGGGATAGCTTTTTTTTTTCCCTTAAATCAATCTATTCAGAGAGGTTATTATACACCTCTGGAGCAGGTAGGGCTTGTACCTAGACTCCTTGCTCAGTAGGGAAACCACCACTGCACCACAAGAACCCTGGAAAGCTTGCTGGTGTCTTTTATATTTTCTAGGAACTCACCACTCCTCTAAATAAATGGAAGGGTTATCATAGGGAAAAGTCTATTAAACCACTGTGGGAAGTGGACTAGTAATCGTTAACTACAGTTTTGCTATAAATTTCATCAGAAATAAACTCTGCTCAATGAACAAGAAAAGCTTGTATTTTATACCACCTTTCATGATCTCAGAATGTCTTAAAGTGCTTTACAGCTTTTGATGTACAGTCACTGTTGTGATTAAGGTAATTAAACAACCAATTTGCACACACCCAAGTTCCACAATCTGTTTCACTACTGTTTGGCAAGGGATAAGTATTGGCATAGGATCTTTAACGTCCACTTGAAAGGGCAAACGAAAGGTCAGTTTAACGCCCAGTTGGAATGTGAGTTCTTAGTACTGGGAATCAAACTTTGCCTTTCAAGTATCCAGCATCAGTCCAGCACAGCCAGTTATAACATAATGTTCTCTGTATTCTACTCCAATTTGAGAAGCAAATCATCTACTGTACAAATTTTATTTTCCCCCAACACATGTCCTCAATGAAATTCAGAGACAGTAAGAACTTCCGATGCTGGAGCCAGAGATAATACAGCATGGAGCTGGAGGAACACAGCAGGCCAGGCAGCATCAGAGGAGTAGCAGGGTCCCAAACCGAAACGTCAACTTTCCTACTCCTCTGATGCTGCCTGGCCTGCTGTGTTCCTCCAGCTTCACACTGTATTATCCTAGATGAGATTACTAGCTAGTGCCAAATTAAGAGCAGTTTTGTGCTCATGGGCAGCACTCATTAGCAAATGGATAGCGAGTACAAATTTATTTCAAAAAGGATCGATGGCTGGCAATCGTAGATGACTTTCAGACTGTTATCTTGGGTGGTTTTTCAACACAGGCTCCAGAGTCAGAAGATTATCATCCCACCCACTTTATTATAATCTTTCTCCAATTTCAAAAGCGGATCTATATATCATTTGTTTTTGCCAGTTATAGGAAACAAACCAAGCACTGCATCGACAAAATACCACTGGTATTTTTTTTAAAAAAAGATTTACTGATTGTGTGGGCGTCCTTCTGTGAATAAGGTCCTTTGATAGTATGAAATGTTCTCTGATCCCCAAGTGCAGCAAGAATGTAAGAGCTACATGGACAGATAGATATTGAATATAAGAGCTTTGCAAAATGAGATGTTACATAATGTGAATAACTGAGAAACTAGCTTCTAGAATTTCCTTTCTCATTGAACAAGAATCATTCTCAAATTTGGATACAGTGCAACCTCAGTACAGTGCTTTTCTCAGGATACTAATTTCACATTATTACAGTATGGCTATTCTTTCATTTTTAAATTAACGATGCATCTTATGTTACTGCCTAGCACTGATGCCAAATATTTATTACATTATTTTAGGGAAGTCAATTGTGTAATGGTAATGTCACTGGACTAACAATCCAGAGATTCAACCTGATGTCCTGTAGACATAGCTTTAAATTCCATCATTGCAGTTGGTGGAATTTAAATTAAATTAATAAGTCTGAGATTGAAAGCTATCTCATTAATGGCGACCATAAAACTATCTTTGTCTTAAAAAAAAACATCTGATTCATACTGTCCTTTAGGGAAGAAGTCTGCTATCATTACCTGGTCCAGCCAACGTATGACTCTGGACCCACAGCAATATGATTGGCTTACTAGCCATTTCAGTCATTCTGTTCAAAATCATTTAAGGATGGGCAAGAAATGCTGAGCTTGCCAGCAATAACCACACCCCACTAAAGAAAGGTATCCTGATATTTTAATATTTTTCAATTCAATGTCGGTTTGTGAAATTAATAGCTGCTAAAGACCATTATCTATAATGTATTCTAAATAAGCTATTTTACTTGCAAATAGCATTTACAACATAACATCCTTGAAAACACTGTACCAACATGTTATCAGATATCCACCATCATTTGCAGGCTAGAGTGGCAGCTGGTTTACTTTGCAGTGCTGTTCACTAGGAGGAGATCCAGATTCAGCACACACAGCCCATGCATCTGGGTCCGATTTTAAACTCTGCTTTGGCTCAGTGACTGGAAGGAAAGCCAAAGCAATAGAGATTAATCATGAGTACTTAAAATACACATTCTTTAAACCAGCTTTCTGCAAGTTAAAGCACTTTAGATCAAGCCGTGCTGGCATGAGAAAATAAAACAGCTCTAGATTTTTATTTTATCCACAAGGCAGAAATACAAAACAGCAGGTACTGCTAACCTGTATCTAAACCAGCACAATACATTTGGCTGGTCTGGGAAACTGGGCATGTGGTTTTTAAGATTACAAAAATTAATCTCAATTTTTTGCCCTAATTTTACCATATCTTGACACTTCATTGTGGAATCCAGACTGACCATTCAATATTATTAACTCCATATCATAGAATTAAACAGCACAGAAGGAAGTGATGTGGCCTATAGTATCCACTGATGCTGAACAAGTAATGTGGCAGACATCAATACAGAATCTCCTCTGTACACACCATCAACTGTACATATGGGACTGCTCCTACCTCACAATGCACACTACCCTCACCTTCAGGGGTTTCTATACATATAGCATGAATCTCTAGCCTATTTCCCACATTCTTTAAGTTCACACTGTGAGACTCTTCCATCTACAGGATTCTATATTCATAAATATAAAATTACACTGCGATTTCCTCATTTACTTAACTTTACATCACCTCTCTCTCTCCAAGGGTCTGTAAACAGACATCACAGCAACCTTCTTTCTCCAGGGCTCAGTAAATCAACTGCACAACCTATTCTCTCTTGGGATTCTGTACACACACTGCACAGGAAACCTCTCCCTCAACCCCTTTCCCCTGGGCATTGTGCACACTGTACAACTCCTCTTCACTCCAGAGCTCTGTACATAAACTATATATTCTCCTCCTCTTGAAGGCTCTGAACACATACTGCACAGCTCCCAGTTTATCTCCAGACTTGATACACAAACATGACATCACCCTAGCTCTCTCCAGCACTCTGTACATTGACTCCACATCCCTTCCTCTCTTGGAGACTTTGTGTATACAACGCACATCCACCCCTCGCTCCAGGCCTGTACACCCACTGCACATACTCCTTTCTCTCTCTCTCTGGGTGTCTGTGTATACACACTGTACATTCTCCTTTCTCTCTCTCGGTATCTCTATGTATACTCGCTGCACATCCTCCTTTCTCTCTCTCTGGGTGTACACACTGCACATCCTCCTTTCTCTCTCTCGGTATCTCTATGTATACTCGCTGCACATCCTCCTTTCTCTCTCTCTGGGTGTACACACTGCACATCCTCCTTTCTCGCTCTCTGGGTCTCTATGTATACACGCTGCACATCCTCCTTTTTCTCTCTCTCTCTGGGTCTCTATGTATACACGCTGCACATCCTCCTTTCTCTCTCTCTGGGTCTCTATGTATACACGCTGCACATCCTCCTTTCTCTCTCTCTGGGTCTCTGTGTATACACGCTGCACATCCTCCTTTCTCTCTCTGGGTCTCTGTGTATACACGCTGCACATCCTCCTTTCTCCCTCTCCCTCTCTGTCTCTGTCTCTCTCTCTCTCTCTCTCGGGCTCGGCACAGTCTCCAGTTCTCTCCCTCCCACTCCATCCTGCAGGGGGCTATTTGTCGATCCTGTCGCCTCAGGCCAGCTGCTGCTGGTCGCCGTGTAGCAGTGAAGGCCGCTTGCCGGAGCTGCGGCTTTACCACACAAGGACCCCTTCTCCCCGGGCTACGGCCGTTACCTGAACACAGCTGCTAGCGCTGCTGCCTCCTCCGCCGGCGCTGCCCCCAGGCCGCCGCCGCCATGTGTCCCTCCGCCCTGTAGCCCCTCGGCTCCCGGCGCGCGCACGTGTCCACGCCCCGCCCCCACCTCGGCGCGCCATTCATGCGTCATCCACAAAAACGAAGAACCCACCGGCTCGGAGCAAGATGGTCCAGGCTGCGGTGCCGGGGAGCGCGCCCCCTGCAGCACCACCTGGCAATAGTCAGAAGAGGCTGTGCCGATCAATGGGGCAAGGATGCTACACCACCTCTTTCATCACTCCTTACTGGTGTCATCTTCATACTGAACTGAAGGTGGAAATGGCATATCATTTAAAAGCCCGGATATAGGCTATTTGACACAAGTAGTTTGTATCTGTGCCTGTGCTCCATACTGGTTTCTTCCTATCTTGCCCTTCATGTACTACCTTGCATTTGGAAATTATTTCTATGAAAATTTGCAACTTGCAATCAGAGGTTACCAATTCAAGCACTGGCCTTGCGCTAAACCTACAGGTGCATTCTTCAAAACGTAGAACTTTGCATTACTCTACAGATTTTACATACTACCTGTAAACCGGGCTGTAGTATCTAAAATTCTGTCCCAGTGTGACCCCTTATTGTGGTGCTCTGAAACACGCAACCCCTATTAAACATTTATATTAGAAAAAGAAAGCTTATTACACTGCAGCTACGATTCACCTGTCAAAACATGTGCATAGCTTTCAAGATCAAGTTCATTAAATGGCCTGAATGCATGCTTCTGAACATTTCCCAACATTAATAATTGCAGGAATTCCTCAGGATGGTGTACTAGGCCCAACCATCTTCAGGTTCATCACTGACCTTCCCTCAATTACAGGATCAGATATGGGGAGGGATGTTTGCTGATGTTTATACTGTTTCCAGCACCAATGGCGAATCATCAGAAACTGAAGCAATGCGTATCGAAATGAAAATAGACTCAGACAATATCTAGTCTTGGGTTGATAAATGGCAAGCAAAATTAGACCATAAGATATAGGAGCAGAATTAGGTTATTTGGCCCATCGAGTCTGGTCTACTATTCGATCTTGGCTGATATATTTCTCAACCCACTCCCCTGTCTTCTCCCCGTGACCCTTGATCCCCTTACCAATCAAGAACCAATTTATCTCTGTCTTAAATACACTCAATAACTTGGCCTCCACTGTCCTCTGTTTCAATAAGTTCCACAGATTAACCACCGTCTGGCTGAAGAAATTCCTCCTCATCTCAGTTCTAAGCGCATGTCCCTTCACTCTGAGGCTGTGCTCATAGGTCCTAGTCTCTCCTACTAGTGGAAACATCTCTACATTCACTGTATCAGGCCTCTCTGCATTCTGTAAGTGCCACTCAAGATATCTCCTCATCCTTCCAAAGCCCATCGAGTACTTAGCCAGAGTCCTCAACTGCTCGTCATATGACAAGCCCTTCAGCCTTGAGAATCATTCTTGTAAACCTCCTCTGGACCTCCTCCACATGCTTCCTTACATACAGGGCCCAAAACTGCTCACAATATTCCAAATACGATCTGATCAAACCTTTATACAGCCTCAGCAGTACATTTCTGGTCTTATATTCTAGCCCTCTTGAAATGAATGCTAACATTGCATTTGGCTTCTTAACTGTCAACTCAATCTGCATGTTAACCTTAAGAGAATCCTGAACTAAGACACCCAAGACCCTTTGTGCTTCAGATTTCCGTAGCCTTTTCCCATTTAGAAAATAGCCTAGACTTCTATTCTTCCAATCAAAGTGTATAACCTCACACTTTCCCTCATTCAATTCTAGCTGACACTTCTTATCCCACTCTCTGAGCCTGAACAACACCTGCAGCCTCCCCGATTCTTTAACACTACTTCAACCTCCACCTATCTTTGTGTCACCTGCAAATGTAGCAACAATGGCCTCAATTCAATCTTCCAGATCATTAGTGTGAATGGTTCTGGTCCCAATACAAACCACTGTGGAACTCGACTGGTCACCAGCTGCCATCCTGAAAAAGACACCCTTATCCCTCCTCTCTGCCTTCTGCCAGTCTATCCATGCCAGTACCTTGTCCCTAACACCATGGGCTCTTATCTTAATTAGCAGCATCCAGTGCAGCACCTTGTCAAAGGCCTCCCGGAAATCCAAATAAGTCACATCCACTGGCTCTCCTTTGTCTAAATTGCTCATTAACCCCTCAAAACATTCATTCTGCACAAGTGTCAGGCAATTACCACCTCCAATAAGAGAATCAAATCATCTTCCCTTGACTTGCAATGGCATTATGATTATTGAATTCCCCATTATCAACACCCTGGGTGTTACCATTGACCAGAACTGTGGCTACATGAGCACGTCAAATGCTAAACATTCTTTTTTTGCAATAATTCAGGGGATTTGGGTTTCTCTTGTTGGGCCTGCATTAATTGCCTATCCCTAATTACCCTTGAAAAGATGATGATGAGCTGCCTTCTTGAACATCTGCAGTCCATTTGATCTTGGCACATCCAAAATGCAGTTAGGGAATGAGCTCAATGTTTTTGATCCACTGATTATGAAGAAATGCAAATAAAGTTCCAAATCAGCACGGTGAGTGGTTCAGAGGGGAACTTTTGGGTGGAGGAGTTCCATTTATCTGCTGCCCTTGTCCATCTAGAGGCTGGTGGTTGTGGGTTTGGAAGGCCCTGTCTGAGTCTTGGTGAATTTCTGCAGTGTGTCCTGTAGTTGGTACACACTACTGTTACTATGCATTGGTGGTGGAGGGAGTGAACGTTTGTGGTTTTAATCAAGTGGGCTGCTTTGTCCTGGATGACGTCAAATTTCTTGAGTGTTGTTGGATCTGCACTCACCCAGGCATGTTGGGTGTATTCCTGACTTGGCCCTAATAAATGATGGATGGCTTTGGGGAGTTGGGAGATGAGTTACTTGCTAGAGGATTCCTAGCCTGTAACCTGCTGCAAATATAACTTCCTCTCTCTCCAGTACCTGTCCACTATCTACACGGATGATTGCCACCCACCCATGACCATCAACATGCAAGTGGTACCATAATACATTCCATAAGGTGCATTGTGGTAACTCAGTAAGACTCCTTCGACAGTATGCAGATAGTTCTGCTATAATGCATGCTTCGTTAACACAAATTGGCTGTAACGCGATTGATGAATAGTGGATGCGGTTTGGCTAATGTGAACTTTCTGCTGTACAGGTATAACGATGTTCTATAGCGATTTCCCTACACTTGATTTTCTATGGTGATTTTCGATAGTGCGATTCTATATAGCGCAAGGTCACATAAGAATGCAACTATCACGTTATAGGAGAACTACCTGTATCCAAACCTGTGACCTCTACCGCCAAGAAGGAACAATGGCACCACCTGCAAGTCCCTCAGCAATCCACACTTCATCCTGACTTGGAACTATATCACTGTTCCTTCACTGTCACTGGGTCAAAATCCTGCAACTCCCTTCCTAACAACACTGTGGGTATCTCTACAACCCAAAGATTGTAGTGATTCAAGAAGGCAGCTCACTTCCTCCATCTCTGGGGTAATCAAGGATAGGCAATAAATGCAGGCCTAGCCAGTCATGCTTACGTCTTGTGCATGAGCAAAAAATAATTGCTATCATCAATCCTAGCTGTCCCTTTGTCATGATACAGGTTGTACTCCTGTTTCATATTTTTATTTGAACTTGTAGCTATAGTTACAATGACAGTCGATCAAACAGATGATGACGTAAAGTAGCAATACAGTTCTGAATGTGAGTTTCGATTTCCAATAATTTGCCAGTCATGCCACCTGTGTACCCTCAGAAGTTTTTTTTTGTTTCCTTGTTTTTTCTATAGATAATTGGCGTAGACAGGTAATAAAAAAGGCGAATGGAATTTTGTCTGCCATTGCTAGAGGGATGGGGTTTAAAAACAGTGAGGCTATGCTGCAGCTGAATAGAGTCCTGGTGAGGCCACACCTGGAGTACTGTGTGCAGTTTTGGTCTCCTTACTTAAGAAGAGATATACTAGCACTGGAGGGGGTGCAGAGGAGATTCACTTGGTTGATTCCAGAGTTGAGAGGGTTGGATTATGAGGAGAGACTGAGTAGACTGGGATTATACTCATTGGAATTCAGAAGAATGAGGGGAGATCTTGTAGAAACATATAAGATTATGGAGAGAATAGATAAGGTGGAGGCAGGGAGGTTGTTTCAGCTAGCAGGTGAAACTAGGACTAGGGGGCATAGCCTCAAAATAAAGGGAAGCAGATGTAGGACTGAGGTCAGGAGGAACTTCTTCACCCAAAGGGTTGTGAATCTGTGGAATTCCCTGCCCAGTGAAGCGGTTGAAGCTACCTCGCTGAATGTTTTTAAGACAAGGCTAGATAAATTTTTGAACAGTAAAGGAATTAAGGGTTATGGTGAGTGGGCGGGTAAGTGGAGCTGAGTCTCAAAAAGATCAGCCATGATCTTATTAAATGGCGGGGCAGGCTCGAGGGGCTGGATGGCCTACTCCTGCTCCTAGTTCTTATGTTCTTATGTTTCCCCCAGGCTGGAAATGTCAAATACTAGAGGGCATAGGTTTAAGGTGAGAGGGGTAAGTTTAAAGGTAAAAATAGAAATTGATGGAAAAGCTGAGCATGTCTGGCAGCATCTGTGCAGAGAAATCAGAGTTAACATTTTGTGTTGAGTGACCCTTCACAGAAAGTTTAAAGTGATGTGCGAGGCAAATTTTTTACACAGAAGGTGGTAGGTGCCTGGAATGTGCTGCCAGGGGAGATGGTAGAAGCAGATATTATCACAGTGTTTAAGAGGCATTTAGACAGACACATGCAGGCAGGAAATAGGGGAATATGGACCATATGCAGGCAGATGAGATTAGTTTAGAATGGCATTATGGTCAGCAAAGACAGGATGGGCCGAAGGGCCTGTTCCTGTTCTGTACTGTTTTATGTTCTGTGTTCCAATACTGTTTACTATCCAATGTGACTTGTGGGGTCATGTCCGAATTGCTTCTTTCTGTGTTTTCATTTCCTAGATTTCACCATAATTTTGTCCTTTACTGCAGGATCAATTCGAATGTCCCAGATCCATCTTGAATGAACTAGATTTGTATCTAAAGCACAGAAACATTCTAACAAAAGTACTACTTAACAGTTTGCTGAATTCCAGAATGGGTGATAATAATCTGGAACTTTCTTCTCTTCAAAAAACTGAAGAATGAAATTGAATTGAAAACTTAAAAACTCAGACTGATAAATTTCTAGTTAGATGAGATATTAGGGGATGTGCAGCCAAGGTGGTTAAATAGAATTAAGGTTACAGATAAACCATGAGCTAATTGAATGGGAGAAGAAACTTGATGTGCTAAATGGCCGATTCTTATACTGGTTTAATCAACCTGTTCAGTTACTTCCTGCACTGTTAATCATACCTGCCATAGAGATGTGTCATAACGTTATAACAGGGCTGGTATGACATAAACCCAGGCCTCCTGGCTCAGAAGTAGGTGCAGTATCAAGATCCTTCTAAATTATTTGTAAATATTTTTAATCAAGCCGTTCAGATATGTTATACGCATCTCTGGGGTGGGTGAGATTTGCACCTAGACCTTCTCGCCCAGACAGCCAGATACTACCACTGCACCACAAGAGCCCTACAGCTCTCAATGCCTGTAGGTCTTTTGTAATCAACCTGTTCAGACTTTACAGTACACAAACATGCTGCAGATGCTGCTTGACCTGCTGTGTTCTTCCAGCCTCCTGTTTGTCTATCTTGGATTCCAGCATCTGCAATTTTTTGCCTCTGATTACGCTTATTACACAGCTCTGGAGCAAGTGGGACTTGAACTCAGGTGTTGTGGACCAGAAGCAGAACACTACCACTGCACCATAAGAGCACAAGATCTCAGCTCTTAATGTTTTCTTGTCAATCTGTTCATAAATGCTGTTACACACCTCTGATGCAGATGGGACTTGAACCTGACCCACCTCGCTCAGAGGTAGGGTTACTACCAGTGCATCACAAAACCCTCCTTGACTATTTGTATGCTTGAGTTAATTGTGTGACAATTGGTAATAATCCTCATCAATGGACTATGATTGGCGTGACAGGAGACCCTTTCAAGACTAACTTTCTCCATTGCATTTGGCTTCATTGCATGAAGTCAACTCTGCCTTTTCATAAAAATAAGTATCTTCTTTTTTCTTATTGTTCAGCAGTAACAGATGTGGTCCCAAATGTCAGAACTCCTCAAGGCAGGGTGAGGTCATGAGCTGAGAGTGGAGGAATCCATCCAATCATCTGATTAGCCCACTTTTGGAATATTGTGTTCAATTCTGTTCTCCCTGCTATTGGAAAGGAGGTAAACCTGAAAGGGCACGGAAAAGGGTGTTGCCAGGCTTGGAGGGTTTTAGCTATAGGAGAGGCTGATTAGGCTGAGGCTATTTTCTCTGGAGCTTTGGAGATTGAGGGGTGACCTTATGGAGGTTTATAAGGGGAAAGACTTTAAAGGGACCTAAGGGGGAACTTTTTCATGCAGACGGTGGTGTGTGCATGGAATGAGCTGCCAGAGAAAGTGGTGGAGGCCGGTACAATTACAACATTTAAAAGTTATTCACATGGGTACATGAATAGGAAGGTTCTAGAGGGATATGGGCCAAATGCTGGCAAACGGGACTAGATTAATTTAGGATATCTGGTCAGCATGGACGAGTTGGACCAAAAGGTCTGTTTCTGTGCTGTACAACTCTCTGGCTTAGGGCTTTGAGGTCATAAGATCATCCATTGAGAAAGTGGCTAACCCCAAGTACAGACATATTTGGCAACAGGTGGAGTATGTGCATGTAGGAACATTGGCACTGATGGTGCGGAGTTAATTTGAGAGGCTGGTTGCTGCACCCAAGCTAATGCCCCCTCCAGCCATCTAGAACATCCGCCAAGGGCTGAGGCAGTGACCAAGGAAGATGAGTATGATGAGGATGACGACCACGTGCACGTCAGCCACAGGCAAAGACAAATGAGCAGATTACCTCCACTTCATCCAAGGCCACAAGGGAAGCATGAAATCTAGAGTGGAGCCACCCAGTTGGGCACAGCAGTGGGTTGCTGGGAATTGTTTCAACTCTAACTGCACTCTTTCACTTTCCAAACACCATGTTAATATTAATACATAAAGTTAAACATCAGGTTAAACGTGTGAATTTCTCTTCATTAATAGTTGTACAGGGAAAGAAGAATGATGTGATGAAGGGGAGCAAGGGTCCTTGAACAGTGACTGTGAAAGCTCTGAGCTGATGAACATCCTTCATTGGAATATGGGCTAATCTGTTCCAGATTGTACTTTCAGTGGGATTGCTCTCACAGGCAACTCAAAGTGAACTTCAAACCATGCTGTTCCTCCTTGGTCACAGCAGCTCAGTTAAAATGAGCCTAAATCGGTTGATCTCTAAACTTGATGATATCCTAATAGAGACCCTTGGCTGCTAAGCCTGGTCCAGCTGTCTCACTAAGCAACTAGGGGTATCTCATCATTCTGCCCTGCTGTTTCCTCTTCTGCTTCCACTGATGAATTGTGTTGATTTAGCTCATTACTGTTTTCATGGTCTCGCTGGAGGACCATGTTATGGAGTGTGGAGCAGACCACCATAAGATGTGAGACCCTACAGGAAAGTATTGCAGGTCACAGCTTATCACTCTGTGTCCACCTTCATGCACCTGGTCTGCCCCTGACTGACCAATGAAGACTCTCTGCCTTCCACCGAAATCTCACTATATCCCACAACAAGCTCTCAATGAACTTTTCAATCCAGTTCAAAGTGGATTGAGGGGGTTCTTGGACCTAGCCTTGCCCACTATGATGGAGCACACTAGCACTAGGAGAAAAGAATGCACAGCTTGCACTGCTGTTTTCATCATCCTCCTGTTTCTATTCTTGCCCCAGTGGAACTGAAAAATTCCATCCAAGAAGTGGACTACAGGATTCTAATGAAAACTCAGTAGTTTTTCACACTGTTCCTACCTTATAAGCACCAAATCAAACATAGAAAATAGACAGAATCATCTTGTCTCTTTCCGCTTGATTTTTCCCTACCCCGCTGTATATGCACGAGAAATGCCATTAGTACCAGCTATTATGAGGACTTGTGGAGTGAACATCTTAGGATCTCTGAGAAGTAAGACCTAATATCCAGGTTCCCTTATAGTCTCTGCTACCCTGTCTATCAGATCTATGTAACCTATAACAAGTTGCTAACATGCAACAAAATATATCTTGTTAACTACAAGAGATTCCTAGTTAGACCAGGATGTGGTTTTTCTCTACCAGAATAGAGTCAAAAAGATGTACAGCATGGAAACAGATCCATCGATTCAACACGTCCATGCCGACCAGATATCCTAAATTAATCTAGTCCCATTTGCCAGCACTTGGCCCATATCCCTCTAAACCTTTCCTATTCATATACCCGTCCAGATGCCTTTTAAATGTTGTAATTGTACCTGCCTCCCCACTTCCTCTGGTAGTTCATTCCGCACACACACCACCTTCTGGGTGAAAAAGTTGTCTTTTAAATCTTTCCTCTCTCTCTTTAAACCTATGTCCTCTAATTTTGGACTCCCCTACCCTGGGGAAAAGACCATGACTATTCACCCTATCCATGCCCCTCATGATTTTATAAACTTCCATAAGGTCACCCCTCTACCTCTGATGCTCCAGGGAAAACAGCCCCAGCGTATTCAGCCTCTCCCTATAGTTCAAACCCTCCAACCCTGGCAATATCCTGTTAAATCTTTTCTAAACCCTTTCAAGTTTCACAACATCATTCCTAAAGCTGGAAGACCAGAACTGAACACAGTATTCCAAAAGTGGCCTAACCAATGTCCTGTACAGCCACAAGATGACCTCCCAACTCCTATACTCAATGCACTGACCAACAAAGGAAAGCATACTAGACCAAGCAGACCTTGTTACACTTAAAGAGGACTGTAGCAGCAAATCAGTCACAGTGAGGTGTAGATATAATCATTCATAGAACACAATATTCCAGACCGCTGCTGCGCTGCATACTTTAGTTACCATTCAAGACCTTACCCATTCTGTCAACTACCTTCCATCACCTTATTTATTCTTGCTTCAGAAGAGTATTATTGCCAATGAGCTATATATTTGTTCGTAATTCATCAAAACGGATTTATTGTCAGAATGCTTCCATGCATGAAATAGGCATAGAGGAAAAGGAATCAGAAATTCGAGCACTTCAAAGATCAGGCAGGCATTTTCTGTACATAAGAGGCACAATATTTACAGGCCTTGGACAAATATATAAACACTAACAAGGTCATATTTTGTCACACAAATGACATGTATCAGTAGTTATTAATCACTAAATAAAACAAATGCACAATAAAATTGCATAAATATTTATCATGTACTTTTAAGATCTTAAACTATCCACATCTGATATATTTGCCTGATTCTCTAACCAATATTTCTATCTGAAATATCTTGAGAGGGGTTCACTGGGAGCATTGCCTCCTCAATTTCTTTAATTCTCTGAAGACTGACCCTTTTGCAATCACATACTAACTTAGTGGGGTTTGGTTTAGCTCAGTTGGCTGAAAGGCTAATTTTCTAATCTATGATTGATACCAACAACATGGGTTCAATTCCCACCCCAGCTTAGCTTACAATGAAGAACTTAACCCCTCTGTTCCTTGAGGGTGTGTTGACCAGTCATCTCCCTCTAAGGAGACAACAGCTCCATGGTCTGATAAGACTATAGTGACTTTATTTTTAGTTTTAGCAATTCAGTTCCTTAAACATCACCTATGACCAACCTTTTAGATACCTCTCTTAATATTGCCACTTTTTGACTTGATATCATATTTCTCTTTACATACAATTGGCAGCCAATTGAGATGAGGGTTTACATTGTGCTATTTAAATAGATGTTGGTTTTGTTTTCACGTTTGAGGATAAACAAGGTGAATAATATTAATGCAACTAACAAGGCTTTGTTGAAGACAAATCATTTTTAAGTCTCTTGAGGTTTTGAGGTGATTACAAAGAAGGGTGATAATGGTAGTGCAGTTGATATGGTTTTACATTAATGTATATGGGCTTCTAAAAGATATTGGATAAAGTTCCAAATGATTGGTTTCAACCTTGCAAACATTGGTGATGCCACTTTTAGGATACTCCATACGATTCTAGTCAGCCTCCTATAGGATAAACATTTTTAAACTTAAGAGGGTGCAGCAAAGATTTACAAGGATATTGCTGAGACAGGAGGGTTTGAGTTATAGGGACAGGCTAAATAGGCTGGGGCTTTTTACCCTAGAGCATTGGAGTCTGAGGGATGACCTTATAGAGGTTTCAAATATCATGGGGAGCATGGATAGGGTGAATAGCCAAGGTCTTTTTCCCTAGGGGTAGGCAAGTCCAAAACCAGAGGGCCTAGGTTTAAGGTGAGAGGAGAAAGATTTAAAAATGGACCTGGGGGGTAATTCTTTCATGCAGAGGGTGGTGCATGTGTGGAATGAGCTGCCAGAGGAAGTGGTGGAGGTGGGTACAATTGCACGTTTTAAAAGGCATCTGGAATAGGAAGGGTTTAGAGGGATATGGGTTAAAATTTGGCAAATTGGACTTGGTCAGATTGGGATATCTTGTCAGCGTGGTTGAGTTGGACCAAAGGGTCTGTTTCTGTGCTGTATGACTCTATGAATGTGTGGTAAGAAAGGGAAGTGGCAGCATGAATATGAAATTGGCTAAGTGACAGGAAACAGATATCATACGTTAGGAAAGTTGGATGAAGGTGTAGTGTGGGGTAAGGTATCCCAAAGTCTGTACTTGGACCACTCCTTTTGGTGGTAATTATTAATGACTGTTATGAAAATAACTAGTTTGGCTAAAATTGAAGTGGTGTGTCCAGTTCTGGGCACCACGTTATTGGGAGGAAATGAAGGTCTGGGGGTGAGGGAGTGGAGTGCAGTAACAATTGATTAGGAAGGTTCCATGAGTGAGGCACTTCATTTATGTCGATGGTTTGGAAAAGGTGGCATTGTTCTCCTTAGAGCTGAGAAGTTTGCGGGGTGTGTCGTGTCCCCATGCAAATATGTGATGTCATGATGTCACCATCATAGCATGGTATGCGTCCCCGTGATATGAAGCTTTCAGCTTCCATCTTACTGCTGTGTCCTCTGTTGTCTTAAAGCATGTCACACTGAGGGAAATACTACATCCAAACTGCTTAGTTTGAGCCCATTCATGCACATGCCTGTGACTGTACTGTACTTGCTACTGCAGAGTGCTGAAATGAACTCAATGCATCAAATAGCTCCATCTTTGTTGTGATCAATCTGTAATGTTACGTAATGAAAATTAATATTAATGAGGAAACAGTTTGTATTGCAGAGGAGGTAGCTTGAGTGAAATAGAAACAGAAAAAAGGAACAGGGATAGGCCATTGGGCCCTTCACTGAGTCTGCTTCTCCATTCAATACGATCATGGCTGATCATCCAACTCTATCCTGTTTCTGCTTTCTCCCCATGTCATTTGATTGCTTTAGCACTAATAGCTCCAGCAAACTTTTTATTAACTGGCACCTGTGAAATCAGGAGTGTACAAGGTTGATCAAATATTCTGGGTACTCAAGAGATCCACATAATCAAAGTAAAACACACACAAAGCAATAACAACATAATGCAAGGGCTATACACAATTTTGTTATATCTTATATACAGCATAAATCACTTAAATAATATTGCAACTTTGTCTTAAATAAAACTTACTGGCAGAGAACATTCTCACTTGCACCCTCAACTGATTATTCAGATATCGTGGAGATCGCAATAATTCAGTAAACATCCTGTATTTAAGGTATATAATTTTTGCTGGTTTATTGAGAGTGCCAATTTATAAGGTGCTGGTCAAAACCCAGTTTGCTGTATAACTATCCCCTTCTTAAAAACATTCAATGTTTTGGCCTCAACTGTTTTCTCTTGTGGAAGAGATTTCCACAGGCTCACCACTATCTGGGTGGAGAAATTTCTTCTTATCTCAGTGGCAAATGGTCTCCCCCAAATCCTTAGAGTTACTGTTTTGATGATATTGATTGTAAGCTATAGTACATTTCATGTTTACCAATATGATTTAGATACACACCCACACATAATCTTTATTTTTATATTTTACGTTGGATCTCAAAGGATAATTATACAAGGAAGTGTATGTTCAAGCGCTACAGGATGTTGAGTTATTGTTAACACTTTATTAAAATAGTTGCTCGAGAAAAATGAAACTCAATGTTAGGTGCAGATCTAATGAAAGGACCAAGCAAAACACTGATGCACAATATGAGACTGTGGAGCTAATTAACCGATTCACTAATTAGCTAATTAACATAAGGTTGGCTTAGGCATAAAAGATTTACATGTTAAGCTGTGCAAGTTTACGAACCCAATGTAGCACAAAAACAAAATATGAATGCTGAGGATCTGAAATATTAAAAAAATTGGAAATTCTCAGATAGACAGGTAGCTGCTGTGGAGAGAAAAACTGAATTAATGTTTAATTGCTTGCTTGACCTGCTGAGTATTTCCAACATTTTCCTGTTTTAATCCAATATAATGTTGAGGGTTGTACAATGAATCCAATAATCCATGTTTGTTCTCATAAACTATAAACAGGGTTCTGGAGTACTCTTGTGGTGCAGAGGTAGTGTCCCTTCCCTCTAAACTGAGGGACCTAAGTTCAAGTCCCACCTGTTGTGTGGGTGTGTAATAACATCTCTGAACAGGTTGATTAAAAAAATCTCTTTTGTAAAATAAAACATCTCTGAACAGGTTGATTAGGAAAAATGGATAAACAGGGTTCTCCATCTCTGATAAACAGCAGTTACTCCAGGGAGTTGGGGAATTTCTGCAGAAAATCTATCCCATTTTCCATATAGGAGATGGTAAAATATAGGAACAAACATTCAGTGTACTCTAATTTAAAGATTGAGTGTATTTACCTGGAGGAACGCCTGCTGCCTGAAGTCAGGCCTGCTTCATTTTATAGTTGGACCCATGTGGAGGTATCATTATATTACAACAGTGCACATAGACTTCTTGGCTGTGTAATGCTTTAGGATGTCTGGAGATCATGAAAGGCACTATATAAATGTAAGACTTTCTTCTTAAACATATAAGAGGGTTTGAGACAACCGCTGCTCCATTTGTGACATGGTGTGCTAAGCTCAAAGTCTCCAGCCTGGAAACAAATGGAATTTTGGATATCCATTCTTTGAAAAGCTCACGAAATTAAAGGTATATTTTTCTGTGCCTTTGGTGTTCCTTTCTGCTGTGATTTATGTTTTCATTATACTTTGTGCCAGTAGTTTTATTTTTCCTGCACTAATTGAAGCCAATGGGAATCCTCCAAGCTGACAAGAGCATGGAGAGGGAAACCCAGGTTAAGAATCATACTGCCTAATAGGTGATTCTTGCCCTGCTATTGGTATCCCCACTCCTGTATCTGAAGAGAGAAGTGAAATCATTGGATGATGGTGCAAGACAACAAGGTGCAGGGCTGGATGAACACAGCAGGCCAAGCAGCATCATAGGAGCTGAGAGGCTGACGTTTCGGGCCTAGACCCTTGGTGATACTTTACTTCCAAAAGGCAGGTATGCAGGCCTAACTCTGAGACAGAAATGCTTGACAAAGCTTCAGGCTACTAAGTTATTTAGAACTACTCCAGTCAGATTGTGCTTTACATGGTACTTTCTGAAAGATGGGACCACAGACTGATCAAAAGTTAGCATTGGCTGTGTACACCTAGATACTTGTAACCATTTATCTTGTCCTTTCCATATGACAGTGGCATGAACACTTGCCTCCTTGCGGTATGTTCGGCTGAGAGATACATGCAGAGTGGTGTAACGACACCTAAACTGATCTTGCAGTGGAGTTTTGAAACACGCAAGGTTAGTTTGAAATTTGACTGAAGTGCCTTGCAGTTATCCTCCAATGTTGATCAATGGAAATTATGTTGTGACGTGGCATCAAAAGGTAATCCTTGATAGCAGTTCAAGCAGAGAAGGAGAATTATACTTGCAAGGTTTATATTTCACCAGTAGCCACAAAACTAGGTGTGAAATACTGGGCTACTTCCTCCGCTGTTGTGAGACTTACTTAATCCCCAGTGTTGATCTGGATACAAAAGTGAATATGATCTGTTTTAAAAAAAAACTGAAAGAACTGCAGATGCTGTAAGTCAGGAACACAAACAGAAGTTGCTGGAAAAGCTCAGCAGATCTGGCCGCATCTGTGAAGAAAAAATCAGGGAGTTAACGTTTCGGGTCCAGTTGTGAGGAAGGGTCACCGGACCTTTTCCAGCAACTTCTGTTTGTGCTCCTGAGTATGACCTGTGTTAGGGGTTCATATCAGAACATGGATTTTCCAACATGCTCCCTCTTCAAGTGAAGTTCATCACAAGCAGAGAATGAATCTATTGAATTGAATCTGGTGTTCTAATTCCTTTCAAAAAGAGGTTCCAATTTGTATACAGACAAAATGTGTAAAGCTACTTCTTAGTTGAGTTATTGATGTTTCTAATACCTTGTTTTCCGATACACATGTGACTGAAACACACTAAACAAAGTACTGACTGATAATCAATTACCTGCAGAATATTATTGTTTCAGTTCTGCTGTGCTAATGGAAACGTCACATACAAACTCCAACTAGTCAGTGTATAATATAATGTTAGATTAATATGTAATAAGTTTTATTGAATTTCAGACAGAAATTGCAATTTCCCCTCCCACTGCCTTCCTGTGCTTAAATACTCAATTGATTTCATTTCCTGAGGGAGGGAGAGTCTGATACAATGCAAAAAGAAAACAGGCTTATGATAGATATTAGTTAACAGAAAGGGGGATGTAAAAGAAGTTCCAAATATTTATTATCATCACTTGTAAGCTTTGCCTATTAAGTCTGTTTTCCTGTAACCACAACTACTAGTCTTTGGCATTGAATTTCCTGTGGTTTGGACAGTTATCAATTTTTAACTCATTCCATGATGTGTCTTTCCATAATTCATATTGAATTCTCTTTTAGCTCAGATTGTAATTAGTAGTTTTCTGTTTGTCTCTAGATTGTTTTCAATGTCAAGGGAAGCAAGATTACCACAAGCCTGTTTCCTCAATTATAATAATCCAGGATTTTCTGAGATACTGGAGATTTAACTATAAATGCCAAGTATATATTGAAGAAATATGAAACAATTATACATTTCAATAAACACAATGACAAAGGCAGAGGCAGAAAATCCAGAAAGCTCAATCTTCCGAGTAGTTATATAAACAGCTCAATTGTTAGAACACGAACAGCTTTGGTTACTGTCATGATAATTCCAAGTTTTGTTGAAATTCCACTCTCACTGTGAGCATCTTGACACCAGATTCGACTGATTGTTTTGGTTAGCACCTGTAGTAATTCAAAAAAAAGTAAACTCAGCATATAAAAGTAGCTCGTTAAGTTATACTTGCTTCTGTGATTAAATAAAACAGGAATCGACCATCAAACATCAGTCCCCACATTGAAACACACAGAAAGCTTTGATCAGTTAAGTTAAAACTAAATAAATTTTCAAAGACATTTAGAGGAACAAAGTACTGGACAATATTATCAGACTGAGTTAGATACATAAGATGATCAACAACCCCTGAAATGACGTACTTCCACACATCTTTGATAAAGTCTGGAAATAGATTATTTCAACTGCACAATATCTGTGTTCATTACAAGAATACAACACACTGAATTGAGTGGAATGGTATAACTAACCTCTATGAGACTGTAGTGTAAACCTGTGGAGTCTGAAATGTTTTGACAGTTGCTGGGCCTTTGCCAGTTGTAGACAGTACTTGAACTTGAATCCCATAAGTTGTCAGAGGCTTAAGATTGAGGATCGTAATAAAGGGCTGATCCTGTAAATATACAAAATTAGATCATAACTGAGCAATTGCATAGGTGACAGAAGAGGAACACTGTAATCAAGGCAAATGGATCAACTGGTTTACACATGAAACAATCATGACCTGGGCGTGATTCCAACTATCCTCCTGACATGTTAAAGACTCTTGCAGTACAAATTTCCAACACTAGAGATTGCTATTACAACAGAAAATCTGACTACAGTTTGAAGTTAACTAAGAATGTTTCTGCAGTGTGAGCTCATTGAATCAGCCTTTGCTTTACTTTGATTGTAGCTGGAGGTTATTGTAGATTGGAAAGAGTTAATTGGGCAATTGGGTGAAAACGTAATGAGTCAAATTCAGATAATCTGACACTCTGGTTGTGGCGAATTTGTCAGCCAGTCCTGCTTGCATGACAGGAAATCCAAATGAAAAATGCGTGTAATAAACTAAAATTCCGATTGGTAACTCTGGATTAGCCAATTTTGTACTTGCCTGTCATGTGATCACACCAATCAGAGTGGAGTTAGGCTACACCAGAATGTAATAAATCACAGGCAAACTTGCGCTGACGGCTGCAAAATGATCTTGCCCACAATGTGAATGAGTATTCACCAAACCAGATTATTTTTCAAATATGAAAGAGCAAAGACATTTTGTCAAATAAAAAACTGCACCTTTTTTAAAAAATAGAGGGTGTTTGTAGACAAATTGGGACACATGGGGATGACTTCAGCTATCTCAAAGCTTTGCTTAACAAAAATTTGTGGGTGCTCACCTTCCCATGATTCAATGTAATTTTTCTGTAAATGCACTTCCACAGTGCCTTGTTACCAAATTAAGATTACCACCGCTTCTGTTTGTGAAGCAGGTAGGCAGCAGTCAGTCTTAAGGACAATTTATAAATCACATCTATGGACAAGATGTAGAGCCATTGGAACCAACACTATGCAAGGTGAAGGCTTTCTAAGTAGGGGACATAGTGTCAACAACACCACCTTTTCAGTGAGCTTGCATGACGCCCATATTGGAATCGGCACCTGCACGGTTAAAGCATGTGTGCCAGAATCTTCCCAATTGGCCAGACTGTGACATCAGATAACCAAGATTGGCTGATTTGGAGCTTAATTTACAAATGTGGGCCATGCAGGTCCATTCTGTACATTCAGCAAAATATATTTGTTCGGCTGCAAAACAGATCGGCACCCAACTTACAGGAAATGTGATTTGTATCAACATCTGCTCCAGAACAGCTTCTGGAAAGACTGTGGAATTTTACTTCATCCACATTTGGAAAGTGTTCTGGTGCACTATTCTGGATTCAGCAAAAAGTCACCTTAAACTATGCCCTCTGGTTTTGGACTCCCCTTCCCTGGTAAAAAGACATTGGTTATTCACCCCATCCATGTCCGTCATCATTTAATAAACCTCTATAAGGTTACTCTTCAGCCCCAGGGAAAATAGTCCCAGCCTATTCAGCCTGTCCCTAAAGCTCAAATCTCCCAAACCCAGCAACATCCTTGTAAATCTTTTCTAAATCCTTTCAAGTTTCACAAGATCTTTCCTATAGAAGGGAGACTAGAATTGATCTCAGCATTCCAAAAGTGGCCTAACCAATGAGCTTCATCCAATTTTCTTTTAAGAAAGCAATAATCTATGCTTAAACCATCGCAAGTTGCACAGCAATTCCTGGCCCGAAGATTCTCTGTGTAACAAAATTTATCCCAACTGTTCTCCTCACTCTCTGACAACATTACATTGATGACCCTTTTTTCATTGATTCCCTAACCAGAGGAATTCATCTTTCCTTATTCATTCTATTAAGATTGTTATAATTTAAAACAAAGCCTTCTAGTTATCCTTGTTCAGTGGAAATAAATCTAGTATTTTAAAATTCTTTCATAGCTATAGTTTCATAAACTGGAATTACCTGGATGAATTATTTGGTATGCTCTTCAGGGTTTTCTTTTATAATGTGGTCAAAATTCACTAAATGAACTGTTAAGAATGTTAGATATAGTAAAGTAAGGTGATGTAGCTTGTTGTCAAAGCAATAGAATAAGAAGTTTAAATACTTTGTGGTAAAGATAATTGGTTTGTGTTTCTGGGAGCTAAATAATTTTAGGGACGAATTTTCAGTAGACCTAGTAGATAATTTAGCTGCCACACTAGAAACCGGAAATTACTTAATGTCCAGGATATAGATGCATTGAATTTGTCAACTTTTATAGTTTTAAAAGCAAATTAGAAAGTTGAGCATAAATGTGTGAACCCTGCTCGGTTAGTTTGATTTTACAGTGGCTGTACTGCCAGTTCTTAAAAGACTGCTGGAGGCACAAGAAAGAGAACCAACAATTTGGTTTGGATTTTACCTGCTTTAATGCAGATCTAGGAAAAGCATTCCTATGCCTGCTCCACAGCAAAAGCCTTGACCCTACCTCACCCCACTCCACTCCACCATGGCATGCATATGAACCAAAAGAACTTTGGATGCTGTAAATCAGGAACAAAAACAGAAGTTGCTGGAAAAGCTCAGCAGGTCTGGCAGCAACTATGAAGAAAATATCAGAGTTAACGTTTCGGGTCCGGTGACCCTTCCGGTCACCGGACCGGAAACATTAATCCTGATTTTTTTCTTCACAGATGCTGCCAGACCTGCTGAGCTTTTCCAGTAACTTCTGTTTTTGTTCATGGCTTGCATTTGGCCCACATTTGTTTTGCTGCCAGATGAATTTGAGTTAATTTAATGGATGTCCAATGGATGTTCACTGCTGCCCAGTTTTAAGAAAATGATGAATAAGGCACATGTTGGACTCAGTCTTGGGCTGACATCTTTGGGTGCATGTTCTCTCACTTCATGCTGACTTTAGGCATAAGACCATTTTTGAAGAGTTTACCAGTATGCTATAAAATTTACCAGTATGCTATAAAAAACATTTTGGAAAATAAAATCTATTATTTAGAAGCAACTTGTAAATACAAAGTTTGCAACAAGTAGATACAGAAGTTGAATCCATTTTTTCTCCTCCACCACAATTCACGTGAACACAGCATGCTTTTCTTAACTTACTGGTGGCAACACTTGAGTTTGGGAAATTACCACATCTGGTATGACAACCGGTCTGTTAACAGCGGATATTTCCGTCCAGTTGAATTGGTACCCAGTGACTAACTGATGGGGTTGATTCTGTGAGACCTGCCAGTGAAACTCTACACTGACAGAACCATTTTCAGAAACAAAGGCAGCAGTTAGTTTCTCTGCTTTCAGCATGACTTTTTCAGACGTTTGACTGGACATCTGGCGAATTCCTGGTATCAAGGCAGAAAAGAGAATTGTACCATTTACTTTCATGCTCATTTCAATGTAAAAATATTTATACACTTCCTTCTACATTTACTTTAACATTACTTAATCAGAATGATATACTGTTGATTTAAAGAATAAGAATCCTTAAAAATGAACTGAAGTTCATCAGAAGCATACCTATACAAAGCCATTGTTGATAAACAGCCTCAATAGAAGCTGCATACGATGACATTCAGACAAGGCTATCCTTTGTTCCCCTCTAATTAATTAACTTACTTAGAGTATGAGAACTCTGTGTATAACTGTATCAATCTTGAGCGCTGTCATCACTTTCATACGATGCACATGGATTGACAATTTTAATGTGGTTTATATTTGTTGGCAAGGCCATTTATCATTGCCTTTAAGGCTCCATAGGCAAAAATGTAGAGTGTACAGTCCTTGCAAAGATTGAAGCTGGTTGAAAAGTTCCCAGCTTCCAAAATGCATTATCGTTCTTAACATGTCCCCTATGAATAATCAAATCTTGGGTGAAACCAATGATGCTATGAGAAGAGTAATTTCAGATTTTGGTCAATCATCTCATACTGACTCCATTAAATATCTGATGTGGACTGTGACATCATCCCCAATATTCAGTGAATTATTAACTGAAACACAAGGTAAATCAAAATTTCTAAAAATGAAAGAATCTGATTTTAAAATGGAGTAAAAGAATAATCTGGGGTATTGAACAGCTGCTGCTTTGCTTTGGTATGTGTAATAATATATTCACCCTGATTCTCTTACATCAGTTCTCACTGATTTACCAACCACGTACTGTGCATTTGGATACATTGACTATCAAACAATTTGGTAGGTCGTGAAGTTGGCCGAGAGTTTTCTTTTCATGTTTCCATTTATCCTGAGGTTTGTTCCTGTTCTCTTTGCCTCTCCTTAGTGTTTATATAGCTGGCTACTTGATAGGAGTCAGCATGCAATCATAGCATTAAGTTGCCCTTTAACAATGTGGATCAGATCAACATTTCTATTTGCAACATTAGAAGAATCTGGGTGAAAACTAGTGCACCAAGCTGAAAGTAGAGTGATTCATTCGAATGGCTGTATTCTGCTCTGGGTCTGGTAACACCATGTATCGGTTCCTCATTGGAGAGGTGGTTCTTTGAGAATTAGTTAAACTAAACAGAGTTGGGTTATTTTCTTGTCACAGTGCTCAAGTATATTGATTCACCTTGTTGCAGTGCAGAAAGCAAATGTACTGTCCCTGGGTGGTTGAAATTTAAATAAACATAAAATCTGTCTGGCTTTATTAATAGTGTGTAATAGTCACAATAGATTTTCCTCTCTGCACTACATCCCAGTTATCCAATGGGCTAAAAACAGCAAAGTGTGTCATGGTATCTCTGTTTTTGTACTGTTATGTGTGGAAATAAGCTGCTGTAACTGTTAGAGTTTAGATTCTGCATAAAATGGTACATTAACTCACCTAATAATTTTTTCAGTGGAAAGTTGATGCCAGAAGTTGACATCTGCTATATGCAGTAGATAAAGTATGAAAATTAAACAAACTATTTAACCAAAACATTTAGACAAAAAGTGCCACACAATTACCATGATGCACAATTTTTCACTTCCACTCACCATTACGTGCACAGAGTAGGCGTTTCAGGACTTTGGCTTTAATTGAATTGCTGCAGTGAGGAGTTGTAACATAGGTCACAGCTTGTTTTGGCTGTCCCTGGAGAATGATGGGTTGCACAGTCACCTTATACTCACAAGCAAATAAGAGACCAGTGATAACGAAGTGTGTGCCCTGAAGGGAGGAAATAAGTTGCAAGGTGAAGAATAATGCCCTGTTTTCCTAGTTAAATTGAACAATGGGCACAAAGAAAAGCAATGAATAAAGCTGGCCCATACCTAATCAATAACCCAGGTAATGTAACAAAAGTAGTCCTTGCTCTAGCTACATTGTTATGCTTCTCATATATTAATTGTTAGCTTCAATTATTTCAAATGCACAGGTGATCCCAACTGCACGTTACTCTGACATTTGGCTTTCTAGAAAAAGAACCATATTTGTGTGTTTAAAGGCTGCATCAAGCAATGTGTCAAATGATAAAGTGACTTGAGTTATGAAATTTAGAGACAAAGGATTAGTGAGTTTAAAGGACATCCAAAATGCTAGGAATGTAAAGCTGTTGTAATCAACATTTAATTTATCTAAAAATTATATTGTTTTTCTTTCCAACAAATCAACTGCAAAGAATGTATGTGTTCAAAACTGTTGCAGTAACAATCTCTTACAAACAGTAGCCATTGCTTTAAATTGTTTTAAAATGTGTTTTAGGCATCACATCATAGTAGTTGGACTCAAACTACAAGTTTATAAAGTTCATACTATTAAAAACATCTTCAGATTCATTTTTATTCTGACCACTTTAACCTGGTTACAGATTCAGATAGCATAAACTTCAAAAGTGAAAAGCAGAGATAGCAAGAACTGCCGATGCTGGAGTCTGAGATAACACAGTGTGGAGCTGGAGGAACACAGCAGGCCAGGCAGCGTTAGAGGAGCAGGAAAATTGACATTTCCTTCACTTCCCGACCCGAAACGTCAGCTTTCCTGCTCCCCTGATGCTGCCTGGCCTGCTGTGTTCCTTCAGCTCCATAAAGTGAAAAGCAGTCCTTTTTTTGATTGGATTGGGAAAGAATTATTGATTCATAGCTGGACCACTGGGCAGTTTGATTTTTTTGAGTTCTTGGGGAAGGAATCAGTGGCAGAAGGGTCCAACGTAAATCAGAAAAATGACCTGCAACATCTCCCTTTCTCTTTGCCAATGACCACTGCCAATGAAGCACCAAACAACCAATCCTCCTACTGAATAAAGCATATTTCTGGGGATGGTAAGGGAAGAGAGTGAGCTAAATATGTTGGATGGAAAAGGATAGAAAACCAATAGAAATCTGAACATACCTGAAGCAGTCACCCTTAACACAGAAACAGAAAATAGGTGCAGGAGAGGTCATTCGGCCCTTCAAGCCTGCTCCACCGTTCACTATAACCATGGCGGATCATCCAACTCAATACTCTGTTCCTGCTTTCTCTGTATCCCCTTTGATTCATTTAGCTTTCAGGACCACATCCAACTCCTTATTGAAACATTTCATGTTTTGACCACAGCTACTTTCTAATTGCAGAGAATTCCACAGACTCACCATTCCTTCTCCTCATCTCAGTATTAAATGGTTTACCTTGTATCCCTAAAGTATGACCTCTGGTTCTTGACTCCCCACCATCAGAAATATCCTTCCTGCATTTACCCTCTCTGGTCCTGTGAGAATTTTATAAAATTCTACGAGTTTATCACCTCCCCCGAATATTCTTCTAAAATCCAGAGAATACAGTCCAAACCGAAACAGTCTCTCTCCATAGGTCAGTCCTGCCATCCCAGGAATTGGTCAGAAATCACATGACACCAGGTTATAGTAAAACAGGTTCATTCGAAAACACAAGCTTTCCGAGTCTTCCTCCTTCATCAGGTGTTAGTGAGAAAGGTAGTATCAGACACAGAATTTATAAGTAAAAGATCAAGGGGTCACACCACTGATGAGGATGTTCTAAACAAATCTAAGATGCTGTTAAATCTTTAATCAGTTAGAAGGTTTTAATTGATTAATATGTATATGTAAATCCCGAATTCCTTTGAAGTCACTGTCCTGAGAGAACTAAAGGTTTAATCAGTGTAAAGAAGAGGTGACATTTTAGATCAGACAATGCATGTTAGATGTGATGCCTTGTTTAGAACCTGTTTGTGTTTTGGTTTGGAGTTAGACTGGTTTTATTTCTAAACTAGGAATTTATAAAGTGCCACACTGACTGTCTATAAATTGTGTGCTTTTTGAACAAAACAAAATGTATCTGCAAATGCAAATTCACCCACAGAGATTCACATGTGCGTGCGTGCATGTGTGTGTGAGAGCGAGTGTGAGTGCGCGTGCGCGTATGGCAGAACGAGTGTGCGTGCGCGTGTGGGAGAGCAAGTGTGCGTGCGTGTGTGGCAGAGCAAGTGTGCGTGCGCGTGTGCATGGGAGAGCAAGTAAATCTTTTCTGAACCCTCTCCACCTTTATAATATTCCTTCCTATAACAGGGTGACCAGAATTACACACTGTACTCCAGAAGAGACCTCACCAAAGTCCTGCACAACCTCAACATGACATCCCAACCCCTATACTCAAAGGTCTGAGCAATGAAGGCAAGCGTCTTGCAGGCTTATAGCAAGATGAAGCCATAGTAAAGTGTTTATTAAATAAGTCTCTTGTGAGGCTAAATCTTAGGTTCTTTTGGCTAAGAGTCTGTTTCATCAAGATTTTTGGAAGGATTGACACTTAGCAGGATCACTCACTGTATCTTTTCTTTGATTAACTCAGAGAATGTGGGTGTCACTGGCTAGGCCAGCATTTATTGTCCGTCCCTAGTTGCCCTTGAGAAGGTGATGGTGAGCTACGTTCTTGGACTGCTCCAGTCCACGTGCTGTAGTTGGACCTACAATGCCACTAGTTGTAGGATTTTGACCCAATCTTGTCAAACTTGTCTCATTAACTACCTACTCCACACCAATGGCACTCCCCTCATCAGATTCTAGTCCCAGCTTACCACAGACTGTTCCCATTCACAAATGCCAAGATATACCAATGAGGCAGGTGATAGCCTAGTAGTATTATTGCCAGACAGAAACTCAGTTAATGTTCTGGGGACCCAGCTTCAAATCCCAACACAGCAGCTCGTGGAATTTGAATTCAATTTTAAAAAATAGTCAGGAATTAAGAATCTGATGGCCATGAAACTATTGATTGTCAGAAAAGCCCATCTGGTTCACCAAAGGAAATTTGCGATCATCACCTGGTCTGTCTATACGTGACTCTAGATGCACAGCAATGTGATGGACTCTCAACTGCCCTCTGAAATAGCTTAGCAAGCCATTCAGTTCAAGAGCAGCTAGGAATGGGCAATAAATGCCAGCTAGCCAATGATGCCCAGGGTCCTTCAGTGAAAAAAAACCCAGAAATTACCAACAACCCAGGTGCCACCTCTGTGTGTTCTGAGCTGTCCAGCACAATTTGTGACATCAGATGTGGCAGACAAGTAAAGCTTGGCACCCCACTTTGTGAGCAAGGCCCTTGGTGGTCCCCGTGGATGAAGTGGTGCAGAGGTGGGATGTCCTTCTCCCAGAGAGATGACAGTGGTGATCAAGACACCAGATCATGCCAGCCTAGTCTCAGGTTGTCCCCCAGGTCAGTGCAGTCTCAGCTGTCTGGACCAATGTCCAGCAATGTAAGTAGGTCAGTGTCCTTCTGCATTCTTCTCGTGTAAGTGCCACCATCTTCTCTTCAATACCTCACACTCACCCTCAATTTTTGGTACAGTATTAACCTCCCAAGAAGGCTCATGATCTACTATGCTCACAATTGCCTGTGACATCTCCCCACTCACTGTCACTCACTTCAAACCCTGACACCACACGTTGTCTTGCACTGGCTACTCACTCGCTTGTGGCAACACCACCCCCCACCTCGCACCAACACCACTTGCACCTAAAGTAACATCAGTTCTACCATCTTCCATCTGCCTTCATACCTGTCTCTCCTTCCAGGAGGAAAAGGCAGCCCATAGTAGGCTGGAAAGAGTCCAGATTGGTGGTGGACCCCCTGACATTCAGCTCGTTATTCCTTTAATGAACAGCATCCTGACTCTGACTGCTCCAAGCAGCTAACTGACTGTCTCCAAGATCCTGGAGGTGTGCCCTTGGCTTACTCTGCCAGAACTGATGACTGAAGGCTGTCTTTGTTGACTTGACTTAGCCCACCGATAACCATGACAAGCTTCCTAGTTTGTGTCTGTGCTAAACGACAAAGTCGTGCAGCAATACTGTGAGCCTGGCATCTCTTGTTGAGAGGGAAAAGCACAAAAACACAGAAAAGGCAAGGCATTTAAGGTAATCCAATGGCAGGATTCTGTGAGGATCCAGATAGGCTCAGAGTGAATAAGCACCATAACAGCAAAAAACCCAGATATGAAGTCTGGTCCAATTGATGATCTGGCTGTGTGACCCTGAATGCATAGTTTCCTTGCCACAGTATTGTAATGATAGTTGCTGTTGTACCCTGAGGTGCAGCATTGAAGTGTGGAAGCATACTTTAAATAGATTGGCGATATAGAACTTAGACTAGTACAGCACAGAACAGGCCCTTCGACCCACGATGTTGTGCCGACCTATTATCCTACTCTAAGATCAAACTACCCTGCATACCCAGAGATAGTAGGAACTGCCGATGCTGGAGTCTGAGATAACAAAGTGTGGAGCTGGATGAACACAGCAGCCCAGGCAGCATCAGAGGAGCAGGAAAGCTTCAGAAATGGGGGAGGGGAAGGGGGATCTGAAATAAATAGAGAGGGGGGACGCGATGATAGAAGGTGGATAGAGGAGCAGATAGGTGGAGAGAAGACGGACAGGTCAAGGAGGCGGGAATGAAGCCAGTACGGGTCAGTTTAGGTAGAGAGTTGGGATGGGGGTTGGTCAGTGAGGAGGGAGTGGTGGGTAGGTGTGAAGGAAGAAAGACAGGTCACGGAGGTGGGGATGAGGCTAGTAGGTAGGAAGTGGGGGTGGGGTTTGGTCAGTGAAGTGGGAGGAGCGGATAGGTGGGAGAAAAGACGGACAGGTCAAGGAGGTGGGGCAAGATGGGCTGGTCTTGGGATGAGGTCGGGGTTGGGGAGATTTTGAAGCTTGTAAAGTCCACATTTAGACCATTGGGCTGCAGGGTTCCGAGGTGGAATATGAGGTGCTGTTCCTCCAGCCTTCGGGTGGCATCGTCGTGACACTGGAGGAGGCCCAGAATGGACATGTCATCCAAGGAGTTTGAGGGGGATTTGAAGTGGTTCACGACTGGGAGGTGTTTTCGTTTGTCACGAACCGAGCGTAGGTGCTCCACAAAGCGGTCTCCAAGCCTCCGCTTGGTTTCCCCGATGTAGAGGAGGCCATATCGGGAACAGCTGCATACCCTACATTTTACTGTCATTCTTGTGCCTATCCAAGAGTTGCTTAAATGTCCCTAATATATCTGACTCCACTACCACCGCTGGCAGCGCATTCCACACACCCACCACTCTCTGTGTGAAGAATCTACCTCTGACATCTCCCCTCTACCTTCCTCCAATCACCTTAAAATTATGCCTCCTCATGATAGTCATTTCCGCCCTGGGAAAATGTATCTGGCTATCCACTCTATCTATGCCTGTCATCATCTTGTACACCTCTATTAAGTCACCTCTCATCGTTCTTCACTCCAATGAGAAAAGCCCTAGCTCCCTCAACCTTTCCTCATAAGACCTGCCCTCCAGTCCAGGCAGCTTCCAGGTAAATCTCCTCTACACCCTCTCTGACGCTGCCACATCTTTCCTATAATGAGGCAATCAGAACTGAACACAATATTCCAAGTGTGGTCTAACCAGGATTTTATAGAGCTGCAGCATAACCTCGCGGCTCTTAAACTCAATCACCTTGCCAATGAAAGCCAACATACTATACACCATCTTAACAACCCTATCAACTTGAGTGGCAACTTTGAGGGATTTATGGATGTGGACCCCAAGATCCCTCTGTTCCTCCACACTGCCAAGAATCCTGCCATTAACCCTGTATTCTGCATTCACATTCGACCTTCCAAAATGAATCACTTCACACTTTTCTGGGTTGAATTCCATCTGCCACTTCTTTGCCCACTTCGGCATCTTGTCAATGTCCCATTGCAACCTACAACAGCCCTCCACACTATCCACAACTTCACCAACCCTTGTGTCATCAGCAAACTTACTAATCCACCCCTCCACTTCCTCATCCTAGTCATTTATAAAGATCACAAAGAGCAGAGGTTCCAGAACAGATCCCTGGAACGCCACTGGTTACCAAGCTCCAAGCTGAATAATTTCCATGGTCACCAAGCTCCAACCTGAATATTTTCAATGCTATTTCCTACAGGCGGACACACAGTGTCTGTGGAAGTGCGGTGCACATGGCCATGGACCATGCCCTGAGATACTGGCACCCAGTGTCCAACATTGAGGTTCTTAGAAGCAAGCATTGAGCTAAAGTGGCCAGGTCCATGCTTTGACTTCCATCTGAAAAGTTCAATACATCTAGTTTGCTCAGTGCATTTAAGGTAGGAAATTGCATATTAATGAGGTGAGATGTGCAGTTTATAAAGTTATCAATGAGCAACAATCCTCCTCAATAGGCAGCACACGCCCCCTAATGAGAATTTTGCCTTAACATCCAGCAGTTGTATAAAAGCTGCAGTGGGTTACTCCTGACAACAAGATAGACCTCACTGGACCTCTCATGTGAATCTGCCACATTTCTCACCACAGCCCACATTGTTTAGGCCCTTATAAGATTCTACTCAATGTTTTCCTTATCTCAGCTGAATGTAAATATTATTTAAAAGCTCAAATCAGACCAATAACATACAAGCTACCTCCTCAACCTCAAAAATGAATTGCCAGTTTGTCTGTATACGTGGCCTGAGAATAAAATTGAAAAAAAAAAATGGCATTTTTCATCTAACATTGACGCCAGTGGCCAGCATAACTAAATAATTTACTTCACCAGTTAGGTAACTTCTTTGTCAGCAGCAGAATGATTGATGCTTACCCCGTGTTTGTTAAATTGTGTTGTATGATAGATTTCAGTGAACAAGCAGTTCATCTGAAGTTTTATTATAAACAGATGCCAACTTCAAACATGTTATAATATACAAACAATACTACTGCCTGCAATTTCATTGAAAACCTTGAAAATAGCAGTGCTTTTGACAAATATCCTCCCAGGAACTACCCCTACAAAATGTTCAAAACACTGCAATGCATAAAAATTAACAACTATAGTTCTAGAAAATCTGGTGTTTCCCACATTTCTGTCAATAAATTGTGCGAACCCTCATAACTCAACAGACTTTTATCCCTTGATGCAATCTGTCAAACAGATTGACATTTAATGATACTTGTCTTAAGAAGAAATATTACAACTTGATTCACAGACAAAACATTCAGGGGAAAAGAAAGAGAAGTGCAATAGCATCCATTAGATGAGACAAATAGATGGAGTTTATTGAAGTCCAACTAAACATTTGTATTAGGATTTATTGAAGGGTCAGTTACAATACTACGCTTGGGAAGACCACAACTAAAATAGTTTTTTTGTCTATTTATACATTGGCTGAAGATGCTTGTTAAAAGTAGCTTTTAGTTCGAAAGTACCGAAAGAATCACAGTATGATTCACAATTTTCACAATACTTTTGCAAACGAGTAAGAAAGTCATATAGCACAGAAAAGACCCTTCGGCTCATTGAGTATGTACTGACAGTGACTATCACTAAAGGAGCGCTAATCCAATTTCCTGCACTTGTCCCATTTCCTTGAATGTTATGCTAACTTAAGTGCTCATCCAAATATTTTTTACACATAATGAGATTTTGGCCTCCACTACCTTCCCAGAGTCCCACCATCCTCTGAGTGAAAAAAGTTTCTTCTCAAATATCCTCTGAATCCCCTGGCTTTTACCTTAAAACTATGGCCCCTCATGATTAGCTCCTTAACCAAAGGGAACAGCTGCTCCCTACTCGCCCTGTCCATACCCCTCATAATCTTATACACCTCAATCATGTCTCCTCTCAGTCTTCTCTGCTCTAAAGAAAACAATCCAAGTCTGTCTAGTCTCTCCTTATAGCTCAATTGTTCCATCCTGGTGAACCTCTTCTGTAACCCCTCTAGTGCTATCACATCCTTCCTATAGTGAGGTGACAATACTGCACATAGTACATCCAGTTGTGGCCTAACTAATGCTCTGTACAACTTCAACATTACCTCCTTGCTGTTATACACGGTGCCATGACTGTTGAAAGCAAGTGTACGGTATAACTTCTTAACTATCCTGTTCATGCGCTCTGCCAACTTCAGGGATCTGTGAATAATTACCCCAAGATCTCTCTGTTCCTCTAAGCTATCCAGTGTCCTGCCATTCATTAAATACTCCCTCATCTTGTTTCTTCTTCCAATGTGCATCACCTCAAACTTATCAGAGTTAAATACCTTCTGCCACTACTCTGCCCATCTGACCAACCATCTATATCTTCCTATAACCTCCAACCATCTCTTCACTATTAACCACTCTACCAATATTGGTGTTGGCTGCAAACTTGCTTAACACTCCCATCTATATAACAAATAACAAGGGTCCCAGTACTGATTGTTGCGGTACACTGCTGGACACCAGCCTCCAGTCACTTGACCACTACCCTTTGTGCCCTATTATGAAGCCAGTTTCTGATCCATCACACAAAGTTTTCCTGAATTCCATGTGCTTTAACTTTCTCAATCAGTCTCCCATGTGATACCTTGTCAAAAGCTTTGCTAAGATCCATATAAACCACATCAACTGAACTTCCCTCAACCACACACTTGATCACGTTTTTGAAAAATTCTAAAAATTTGTTAGGCATGACCTCCTTCTGACAAAACCATGCTGACTATCCCTAATTAACCCATGCCTTTCCAAGTGGATATTAATTCTCTCCTTCAGAATTTTCTCCAGTAATTTCCCTACACTGAGACTCACCAGTCTGTAACTTCCTGGTTCATTTCTACCACCCTTCTTGAAAAGTGAAACCTCATCAGCCACCCTCCACTATGAACAAAACCAGTGAGCTATAACAATACCATGTGCAGACCTTCTCAGAAAAGACAAAAAGCATTAATTCACAAATCTGCTTCTGAGAAAATACTAGGCTGTTTTGACGATCCATAAAAGCATCAATCAGATCATTAACATATTAATAACTGAAGCTTGGAACACTTCACACCTCTTAATTTGGTTCAATAAACACAGACATTAACAAAAATAATCAAAGAAATAACAACATATCAGAACTGCTTGAAGATGTCAATCAAGCAAAGTTAACAATTCACTTCACATGTGAAAGCAGATTCATTGCTGAGCTAATGTTTTTAATTGGTCTGAGCTCTCAGTCAAGCCTGCATAATGAGGATAGATGGAAATCGAGATGGCCTGACTGCAAAATCCAGACCCTTATCTGTTCTAGCCTCAGTTTTATTTTGCAGGTAACATATCAGTGAAACATAGACTAAAGGAATCAAAGGGCACAATTGTTTAGTATGTTGGCCAACGCTATGGTATATATTTTAGAAGTTCTTTCTGAAATGCAGTGCTCTGTCAAGACAGAACATTTCGATAAATTACATTCACTTTGTTTCTCCCTTCACAAATGATGGGCGGAATCTTCCATGCTTGAAGGCATCAGGGCTGGAGGTGGAAGTGAACAATTATGCAGGATGTGGTGCATGAGAATCTCACCACCTCTAGACATTGTCCAAATTCTGTTTTGGGTGGGAAAACCCAAGATCCATCTATGCATCCTGCTTAATTAACAATCACTTAAGGACCTCATCCCACCTGGTCTAAATTATTTAAGCACTGTGGGTGCATGGCATGAGAAAGAGTTAGCCCATCCGACTGATTAACCTGTGAAAGTAGGTTATTGGTTTGTGGGAGATTGGCCCTTCAATCTTCACTCATTTGTGCACATTCGAGGGACACAACTTGGTGCAGGTGGGTGGCCACCAAGTACCACCCCACCTGCCCATCTGACCATTCCTTTGTCACTCTCCCAGTGGCCCCCACCCTGCAAACTACACTTGACTTGATTGTTCCTCCATCCAAGAGTCCAGGACAGTGTTGTATCGGCAGCAGCCCTGGTCCCTGCTGTGGTTCTATCAGGTTCTGCAGCTGCCTGATTGCTGGAAGATCCAGCAGACATTCCTATCTTCATAGGCTGTGGATTTCCCTACTCTAAACTCTCCACTTCCGTACTTAGTCTGAAAGTGGGAAGATACTGCCCATTATGTTTTCAAAATTTCCTGTGGTAATTATAAATAAATGTTTTGTTTTCTGTGGTGCAAAATAAACATGTTTAAATCAATGTAAAGTATGCAATCAGAAACTTTATAAAACACAAGGCTCCTTTTAAAAGTTATTTTGTTATTAAAAATTATTTTGAAACAAATGAAATCTGTAGCGATCAATGTTGCAAATCTAACTCATTTAATATGAGCTTAAGTACTGATGAGGCAATGTGCTTTTAATAAGAACATTTATTTGTAAGACCTTTTTTAAAAAGTCTATTTCTTCAGTCTGTTTTTACATTACTTAGAAACTAAACTGATACATTTCTAACCTTCACAGTTGCATGTTGCTGTATTTGTGAATTGCTCTTGGCACAGGATTCTGGTACCCATGTTAACAGGTAGAGATTGTGATCCTTAAGACTTTCTGGAGAAACAAAGGAAAAATAGTGTATTGTATTACAGACACACAGATGCAAATATTTACAATCAGCTTCATCCTGTCCTTTTAATGGGGTCTTGGTGCTCTCAGGTGGTTATCAGAATAGTACAAAAAATAGCTTATACAGCTAATTACACACTGCACTCGGTTCACCAACAAGTATATTGAGGTATTTGTGCTGACATACAATGTGCTGTGCTTCACTTTCCACCTGATCTGTTTGTGTTAGGGAATAACATTACCCACTGGCATTAAAATAATTCAAACAACACGTTTTTTTTTTAAAATGCACTGTAAATTTTGTTTTAGAAGTGTGGCTTCACCCAAGAGCAAACCTCAAGGAATGCGAGTCTACCTGGATGGTCTTACCACCTTTTTCTTTAAAGGAACTGTCAAGAATTAAACTGCCAATCTGAATGTTGATATTCCTTACCACACCTACATTGATGCACTCTGGAAGCCACACTGCACTGAAACAAAAGAGGAACCATGAAACATTATTCATTTCAAACTCTCTTTTGATGTTAAAACTGATTCCTGTAGTAATACCACTTTAGAGTCCAATTCACTAAAATGAATTAAGATTGTACACTAATTGGCAGGATTTTTAACCTTTTGACATTGCAGAAGAATATTACAATGTGTTAATTTAATTTTCATGATTTTGAAGACTAGCAGGCTGCACAATAGTAAATACCCATCTTCTGCAACTATAGCCTGTGTTTCATTCCTGACTCAGGATAGCAATGAGTTGTTCATCCTGAAATTCAAAACTAAATCTTTTAGCTACACAGGTGAATTTTACCAGTCAGCACTGCAATATAGACATACCTGTAATACTCTAATTGCAGCACAATTTGTGGATTTGGAAGCTGAATAATTGAAAATTGGATAGAGTGCATTGACCTTTCCAGGTGAAAATTGCCCATATATGCTCCACCACATGGTCTGATTCAAAAGCATAGCAAATGCAAAAATTACTACACTTCCTGTGGTTTATGGTACAGCATTTAGCATATTCAATCTGTAAGGTAGGGAAGATTGTTACTTAACTGCAGACCTCAGGTTAAAAAAAAAATAGAATTCTGGTATTGCAGTTTCATTTCTAGATTAGGATACCACCAAGAGTCAGAAGTGACTGGGACCAGATGGGGAATCGTGGACTATTTAGAGATGAAATTGAAAATCTTGGTTGTGATCCATCTAATAGGTAGAAAAACACCACAGTAAAAGAATTTGTAGTTCAGGTTAGACTGTAAATTTCAATTTATTGTGATTTTGTAATATTTTACACATTGATCTGGAAGTATGGTTGGTTCAATAAACCACTAAACAAGCCAAAGGCTCCAGCAATTATCTTTGTTAGGAGGCCTCTACATGTAGAATTATTATTGAATAACCAGCAATGACACACTGGAGAACCTGAACAATGGCACTAACTTGATTACACTTGGTTCAAAACTTGTGCAGCCCTTGAATCCCTAACACAAACTTCAGAAGGCATAATCATATTACACATGGGGATCTCTGGGTGATCTGCAAAGCTCTTGGCTTATATTACACAGACGCTCACAGCTCTAGCATTGTGTTCTCAACAATGAACAAGAAAACTGCCCTCTAACATTCATATTTCCTACATTATAATTATACATATAAATATTTTGAAAGATGTACCAATTTATGAAATGAGATTTAAAGAGTATCAGAAACTGAAACCCAACAGCATGTAACATGTCCTCAAATCCACAATCCCTGAGATCATCACCCAACCCCAGAAAGACAGATAGCTTCCAAGGAGCAGTCAACAGAAGCCATTTGGAATTGTTACTGTGCTAAGCATAGCTATGAATTAAGTGTAAAGACACAGTATAGAATTTATTTTAAATTAAACTGTGAATTCCAGATCTATCAACTTAATGCATAATTCCACTTGTGAGAACATTATGAATTACAAGCACCACTCAGCAGTCTCTGTCCTAATCTATAATGTTACTTAAGTCAAACCTTACAAAATATCTGCTCCCATCTTGCTAACAATTGTAAAACACAACATTAGAAAAATGGGATGGCAGATCCAAAAGGTAGACTACTGGTTATGGAGCCATTTAGATGACCAGAAGGTCAAATTTTAATCTCATTAGGACTTCTTGTACAAAGGATTTACAAATACCAAGTATAGGGACTAGATGGCACTCTAACACATCTATATATTTTTGTACAAAACTAAACTACCTGTAAAATGACTGTAAATAATCTGAGATCTTGGCTGTTATGTTTCATAAACTTAGATTCAACTATTTATTAAACATGCAAAACTCTCATTCCAATTAAAGCGAGTATCACCATCTGTTTCTAATGTTTCAAATATAAAAAGTAGAAAAATAAAGCGAGTTAAGTTATATAAGACAAATGCAATTTCTGCTTCCGAGGACTACATTACAAGAATACATAACAGTGAAAACTTCGTTGACTGTCATACCTTCTTTTGCTTTCTTCCAATGTACTTTAACTTGCAGCTGGTTACCATGGAAATAGGGAACTGCTGCCTCCAGACTTTGAATGTCAAACATCTCATCAAGAGATGGAAGCTCATTGGACACCTCATCTGTAGCACTGCCATGATTTGATTGGATGTCTAGATAAAGCAACACTTATCAAAAGCAGTTCTTCCCATCCTCCCCTCCCAAACATTGATTTGTGCAAGAATTTGAAATATTTAAATAAAATATTGCAACTGTTGGAAAATGGCTTGTGTTTCAAGTATAGCTCAAGGTTATTTTAAATGTCATCTCTCCCCAGCCCCCATACAGCATATTTGTAAGAATCCCAGACATAAATGTTTGACCTGTGGAATAAATCAGAAAACATGACACAGTTCAAAATCTCTTTGTACTTTCTTGGCCAAATTCCCCTTTCTTGAGTTCACCCTCCAAACCTCACTCTTAAACCAGATGTTTCAGATTCAATAGCTTCTCATACTTCAATCGGTGTTACAAAGCTCAATATTGTAACAATTACAGGCCACTGAATGTGATCACACATTCATCAAATCCAAAATGTTTACACTACAATTATACTTTCTAGCTCTGCCAAGTTAAAGATCAGGTAAACTGTTTGCTTCAAACCAATGGAGGTGTTGTGAACCTGTGTTTATAAATACCTGTATATATCTATGAAGAGATAAGGAATTGGCCAAGTTCACTTTCACAGTCACTCAGTAACTAAAACAACTATTATTGGCAGGCGTGAAATATATCAGGAAGGAACAGGGCTGGTTTCATGGTCCCAAACTTCATAGCATTTTGCGACCCTGTGGAGTACTAATGCATCGCCCCATGGAAAATCATGTATTTCTGTCCGTCAGTTAGCCTAGGAGAGAACTGAATAAAGATGTATTTTCCCACAGAGAAGGAGATTGGAAAATAAACAATATTATCTGAGACTCACTTTTAATATTTATTCCAGTTGTATTAGAAGCATTAGAGAGAATCAGGAAAGGTTTCAGATCTCTATCCAGTAAGTTTTACCAATAGCAAACATGGTTTCATTATTCTTACCTGTGGAAGGGGTATTAAAAAAGAAGAGAGCTTTGCTGCTCTTTGACCGTTTTTGTCCCCAGTTAGCCACTGCCTGCATTTGCACCAGATATTGTGTGTTTGGCTGTAAACCTTCAATCTCAACTTCATGCTTTTCCTATAATAGAAATGCATAAGTGAAAGGTTATTAACTATTTAGAATGCTATTTCTATGAATGCAAAGGAAATTTCCTGAATGCTGTCAAGTTTCTGATGTCTAACAGGACTTTGGTTGACTTTTCTACCGTACCGCATTCTCACTGGTCAGGAGATGGGATAAACTAGACAACAAAAAAAAACTGCAAAGGCAACACTCAATATGCTCAGAGGTTGACCTGCGAAGAGGTACATAGGGGTTAAGTATGAAATCACATTTAATTTGCTTATCTTCGGCACATTCTTCCTCCATTCAGATAATTCAGTTTTACATGGTACCAAAGACCCATGCTAAAAGATCAATCTGCAAAGTTCTTTTTCTAGAATCTTTTATGCTTTTGAACCATAAGTTAGTATGTTGTCAATCATCAATCACCTTATCTCCAATACTTCATTGTAATGAAAAGGCAGAATTCAAGTTGGACTTGTGGTAATCATCTATTTTTGTCAGCTGTGAGCTTGCCGTCTGCCTGAACCATATTATTTTATAGTCAAAAACACCAATTTTGACAAGGTAATTCTGACTAAATTCAAATGTAATACACTGCTTACTTCAACGAAAGCAACTTGGCACAACTTTTCATTCCAAGTGTGACAGTGGAGGAAGAAGATTCAATAGAATTTCAAAAGGGGGTTGGATGGATACTTACAGGGAAATGGGGAGACTTGGATAGCTGTTGCAAAGGGCTGAGACAGACATGATGTCCACCTGTCAGCCTCCTTCTGTGCCACATCTTTCTATGGATAGAATTATACTCATGGGCTTCAGGTTCCCCTTATTAGGGTTAAATCACAGGTTGAAGTATGCGCTGAGGAGGAAAGAGTTCCCTCAATGTGATTTTTCACAAATTGATCATCATGACGAGAGTTCACTGTCCGGTTAATTCAATCCTATGTTTCTAAAACTTTCCATTACTCAATCATTCTCCCGAATTGCCCTTCATCTATCTACTAAAAGAGACGTGAAGAAAGAATTCAGAACAGAATAGGGGAATGGGAATGGTGGAACACAATCAAATGGAGTGAAGAATTCCAAATACAAGATATTACCATATTATTTATGCAAAGAAAGGAGCAGAAAGAAGTTGAGAAATAACAACAAAGCACAAAAATGTACAAATCAGGAGCAGAAGACTACCTTGAACCTATTCTGTCAATCACTAATATTGTGGCTGTTCTGATTAGTCCACATTCCTGTCTACGCCTGACAACCATTTACCTCCTTGTTCATCAAGATTATATCTAAAAATATTCAAAAACCCTGCTTACATTGCCTATTGAGGCAAAGAGTTACAAAGATTCACAACCCTGTGAGGTAAATATTTCACCTCAGCTCTGTTTTAAACGGGTGACCCCTTATTTTTAAACAGCAGCCCATAGATCTAGACTCTCCTGTAACAGGAAAAATCCTCTCCACATCCACCTCATCAAAACTTCTCAGAATCTTATGTGTTTCAAACAAGTCATGTCTGACATTTCCAAACTCCAGGAGATGCAAGTTTAGCCTGTCCAAACTTTCCTCACAAGACATACCATTCCATGTATTGGTCTAGTAATCCTTTTCTGGACTGTTTACAACACATTTGCATGTTCCTTAAAAAAGAGGTCCATACTGTGCACAGTAATCCAGATATTGACTAATTAGTGCCCTTCATATCCTGCTCATTTTATTATTCAATTTCTTTGAAATAAATGAAAACATTCTATTAATTTTCTTAATTACTTCCTGTATCTGTATTCAAACCCTTTGTGATTCATGCAGTAGGATACCTAGATCCTCCTGCTTCTCAGAGCTCTCCAATCTCTGCCATTTAGACAATAGTAGATATTTTGCATTTTCCCAGATTATACTCCATTTTGTCAGAATCATGCCCACTCAATTAACCCTTAGTAGCTTCCTTATGTCCTCTTTACAATTTATTTTCCTACCTATCTTTGTTTTGGAGTAAGGGAGAAAGTAATGAGGTCTACATCAGGACTATTGTGCTTGTATGTGACTGGAATGGAGTACAGTGAAAAAGACTAAGGAGTAGAAGGCAAGACTGCCATATGGAAATATGGCATATATTGTGGCACTAACACAGATCCAGCTCAATGAAGGGCAGGACTCTGTAGATACAAGTTTTTCAGAAAAGATAGGGAAAGAAGGAAATGCGGAGGAGTAGTAGTATTGGTTAAAGAGAGCATTACAATGCTGGAGAAAGAGGATGTCCCAGAGCGTTCAAGGGCAGAATCAACTTGGCTAGAGCTAAGGAACGAAAAGAGTGCAATGAAATTGTTCATGCAGTCGACAGACCACAAATTAGTGGAAAGGATGTAGAAGAACAAATCTGCAAGGAAATTACAGCAAGATGCAAACATTATATAATGGAGAAATTTCATTATCCGAATGTTGACTGGGACACTAGTAGTGTAAACGGCAGAGATTGCATTTATGAAAATCTTCTACAACAGTATGTGTTGAGCCCAACAAGAATGGATGCACTGTTGGACCTGGTCCTTGGAAATGAGGTAGAAGATCAATGTCATTGGGGAGACACTTAGGAGAGAGTGATCATTTTATTGTAATGTTTAGGATGGAAGTAGAAAAGAGCAACTGGCCATCCAGAGTACAAATAATTTTTCTGAAGAAGGGTCTAGGCCCGAAACGTCAGCTTTCCTGCTCCTCTGATGCTGCTTGGCCTGCTGTGTTCATCCAGCTCTACACCTTGTTATCTACAAATAATTAACTTGAGTAAAGCTGGCTTAAATAAGGCAAGAAGGGAGCTGGGCTGAATTTATTACAACAAAGGATGGGTGAGGAAAAACTACAACTGAACAAGGGGTTACCTTTAAAAAAGGAATAGTTTAGGCAGAGTCAAACTATAAAGGGAATGGTCAGGCAAATCCGGCTCCCTGGATGAGAAAGGAGATAGCAACTAAGATAAAGAAATAAAAGTATGCTTATGATAGGTGTTGGATAGAAAATGCAATTGCGAATGAAGAGGAATACAGAAGGTTCAGAGGGAAGGTGAAAAAGCACATTACAGAAGCAATGAGGGATTATGAAAAGAGACTGGTGGCCAACCGAAAGGGAAATCTCAAAGTTTTCTGTTGGTAAATAAATAGTAAAAGAGTGGTTAAAGGAGGAGACTGATTGCAGACCGTAAAAGGGAATTTACACATGGAGGCATGGGGCATGGTTGAGCTATTAAATGAATACTTTTTATCTGTCTTTACCATGGAGTGGATGCTACCCAGCTACGGTGACAAAGGAGGAAACTCTGTCACTAGAAGGGTTGAAAATTGGTAAAGAGGAAGTATTGGATAGGCTGTTGGTACTTAAAGTTGACAAGGGACTGGGACCAGATGATGTGCATCCTAGGATATTCAAGGAAACGAGACTGGAAATTGCACGGGCAATAGCCATAATTTTTCAATCTTCTCTTGACTCAGGGAAGGTGCCAGAGGATGAGAGAATCACAAATATTACAACCTAATTCAAACATTCCTTGATGGGGAAACTTCTAGAAACAATTATTCAGAATTGGGGGATTAGTAGTCACATGAAAAGATGGGTTGCTAGTTGCTTAGGAAGATCTTAGAAGAGATTGTTAAAGGGGAAATTGTATTTAACTAGCTTGCTGGAATTTTTTTGCAGAGCTAACAGAAATGGTTGATGAGGGTAATGCTGTTGATGTGATGTACATGGTCTTTCAGAAGGCATTTGATACAGCGCTACATAACTGACTTGTGAGAAGAGCTATGGCTCATAGAGCAAAAGGGATCATAGAAATGTGGAAACAAAATTGGCTGAGTGATAGGAAACAGAGCAATGATCAATGGAACTTTTTGGGATGGAGGAAGGTTTGTAATGGAGTTCTCCATGGAATGGTATTGGCACCCTTGTTTTTCCTGATATGTATCTAGATTTTGATGTTCAGGCAACAATTTTGAAGTTTGCAAGTGATACAAAAATGGGCAATTATTGTGAACTGTGAAGAGAACAGTGTAGACCTAAAAAAGGACATTGACAAGTTAGTGGAGTGGCTAGATAGGTAGCAGATGAAGTTCAATGCAGAGAAGTTGAATCACAAATCCATATTAAAGATAAATTAATTAGCACTACAAATAATTCACTAAATATATAAAATAGATGAGCAGATCAAGCAGTCCACTGAGACTGTAAGATATAGGACATTTCTGGAGATTGAGACTGTCAAGAATTGTTAATTGCAGAAAATGTCTAACACTTCAGGCACTCTGGGCTTAGAGACATTGAGCTGTCTGTCATGCACTTCATTACTCAAGGGAAAATTCTGTATAATTTACTACAAGAGGGCACAATGCTTTAAAACATAAAAGTCAATCAACAGATTTGTATAGTTGGAAACAGTAATGACTGCAGATGCTGGAAGCTAGAGTCAATAAATGTGGAGCTGGAAAAGCACAGCAGTTCAGACAGCATCCGAGGAGCAGGGAAGTCAATGTTTCAGCCCAAAACGCTGACTTCCCTGGTCCTTGGATGCTGTCTGAGGTTTGTCAAGTGGATAGATAAATAGCATGAGTTTAAATACTGTGATTTGTAAAACAACTGATCGAGAATCTCTCAAAAGCATTCATCTAGCAAATTATTCTAATAAATGCGAATAGCAACAGATCTTACAAACTATTTAATATTCTGGAAGAAACTAGTTAAATAAAAGTAGCTCGGGAACTAACTATTGACTTGAGTTTTGCTGCACCACCAAGCTGGACTTTGATAATCAAATTATTATGGAATATTCTGCAATTCACATATGTGCTTTGTTCAAGGTTGAGTAAATTTAGATATGACTGTAATTTGTGATTATAAGGAATTTCCTCAAATTCTTGACAGCAAATTATTTAAAGATGATATGTTTGTCATCTTTACTTCACTTGAATCTGCAAAGCAATTGCGTTTATTATACAAATTAGCCAGTAAGTAGACTGAGCACATCACTGCACATTGACCTAATGCAAGCATTGATTGTATGAGCAGTGTCAATATACATATTAAATGCAAAATTAAATGTGAAATGAATGGCCAACCTCCAAAGGATCCAAAAGGAAACATAATGAAGTTGAAAACTGTCCAAATAAAACAAATCATAGAAAGGAAATAGTTTTGCTTTATGCTAGTTAACACTCAAGATTCACTAATTTGTTTCAAGAAACTAGTGTTGAATATCTGTTTGAACTATGAAGAGCAAAATCGCCAAAATATAACTGATCTCTGTCATGAAAATAACAAAATAGCCTATAATTGATCTCAAAATAGGTAAATATTAAACATACTCTGAAATAGGAAATGGAAACAAGCTTTCAATGACGTGACGGACCACCAAAGGAAAGCTATAATTAAGGGAACAAAATTTCATATTCTAGATTGTTGCCAAGACCTGCAGCAATACCATGATTGTGAAAACCACAAACCAGGATTTCCCTAATTTATTATTATCAGTAGATTCAGAAATCCTTGCAGCCTTCATGTTTTGTTTTATTTATTGAAGCAGGGGGAAATAACTTGTTTGCTTTTGTTCCAGTACTACTCATCTGCTCCAACATGCATTAAACTCGTCCTTGAAGATGTTCAAAAATCATGGTTGATTTTCAGACTTACCCCTCCTCTATATAATCTGGCAAAATAGTTAACAGAAAATTAAAAGTGTAAAGCTCCATTCACCACCATCTGACATAGTGCTTTCCAGCTCCCAGATTACTACAGTGTTGCATTGATAAATTCTTTTCTCAATACTTTCTAATTTGACTGCAACAATGAGACTTCTTTGAACTAGTATTTGAAGATTATATCTGAATTTTGTGTTTCCACTCATTTTAACAGAACTACTGCAACAAACATCAGACCTGACTGACTGTTGCATTTCAACTCTCCCAGCTGGCATGGTCAAATAGCATTACAACAGGCGTGAAAACAACATTGCAGTTACTGATAGCTATGTGACCCTACAAATTATTCTCATATGTTTATCTTTTAAACAGATGTGCAGCTGAAGCCCTCAGAAGACGTTTTATGGTGCAGTAGGAATACTTGAAGAGTAATTGTTCTGAAGGGCCTTTGAAATATCAAGAAGCGTTTTATCAGTTTCCATGTTACATAAAAAATATGCTTACAAATCAGCTCCATCACTACACCTGCCTGATGTTTGGTCACCTGGTGGGCAGCGAGGCAATGGGCATTTACAAGTTTGCTCCTGGGTGTCACCAAAGTGGCCATGGTCTTGCTACCCGCCAGCCTTGTACGCTTGAAGCCTTCTACAACTGGTGGGTACTGCAGGAACTGGAAGGCATGTTGGAGAGGGTAACTAATATAAGTCTTGAGCATAGCTGTAAAGAGAGACAGCTCACAGAAATTTTGTTTTTGTTTTGGATCCCTCAGGACTCATGTAGGAATGACAAATTTCAAACAATCACAACAATTTGTACTACAGGAGAAATGGATGTCGGCTGTTTGGCAAATTGACTCAGATTGGCTAAAGTGTTAACATGGTGAACTAGAGATGTAAGATCTGAACATATTCCTTTTGTTTGTAGAGAGTAAGTACTTACTTATGAAAGTATGATGCTTCTAACAGCATAAATGTGCTGCAATACGAGGTCAACTGTTTATTTCACAATTATTGTTAGTGTAGTATTTGGACAATATTTAGTATTGTTTTGAGGGCTCAAGATTTGAATAGTAGTGGAAAATGGCTTTATTTTAAATTTTTGTGGAAAAATCTGGAGTGGTTTCTTTCAAAGAGTTCTTTGAAAACTCACTGTGGGCACTGGAAATTCTTTGCTAACAAAGCTTCATGACTGTTAATAACTGCTTGCTTTGCTGTAGACCATTTCTGGTGCTGTTTTGACCAGTGACTGATTTGGAGAGGTTCTTGTTTTTTATATTGTTTGGATGAAGAGAAATCTGGTAAGAATAAGATGTGTTGGAGGAAAGCCTGAAAAGAACAAGCTGTGTTGGAGGAAAGTTTGTTAAGATCAAGCTGTCCTGCTGTTCTCTTTTATTTGTGAAAATAAAACCCTTTATATCAGTTCATGATGAAACCTATTTCTTCTTTTGATAGAGTGATTGGCGATACATCTCAAAATTGTACTTCTTGAGCAAGTTTATCTGCAAGACTTCAGAGACAACCGTGCATAGTTAATAAGTTGACCACACCAGCCAGAGAATGGCGCATTGTCCAAAGTGATTATTTTTGTGAAAGCCAATATTTGCTGAAAAGTTCTATTTTTTCTTATCCTGAAGAGTGTGTGAATGTGCTTACGTATGTGTTTTGAGGATATTTAACAGGGTAAGTATTTATACTTCATTCTTACTGACAGTATATTACCAAATTATTGAATCTTTATGATAATGAACCAATAAATTTTTATTAAGAAACCTAATTGATACATCTTATTGTGTATATAACCTGGTACAGATATAGCATGTGATTGACCATCTTGGTATCTGGGCTAAGTACTTTTGTTTTATGTTGTGACCCACAGAGTAGAGGGACTAGGGTGATGGGGCTCTCTTCCAGCCTCATTTATAAAGCCATTAAACATTCAGGATTGTATAGCTAATGTTGCCAAAATCAGAGCCACATGTAGAAGTATCTTTTTTAAGGTCAGTTGTTATCAAAGATCTGTGGTACAATGACCCTTTACTAAATGGATTAGAAATTATGGACCCCTCTAATCTATATTTAATACTACAGAATACTCACACCATAAAAAGTAGCACAAGTAGAATGTTTTAGTACAAACAGAGACATTTCTGGAGAAACTCAGCATGTTGACCAGCATCTGCGGAGTATTTTGTGCCCAATACGACTCTTCTTCTGAACTGAAAGGGATTGGAAAATGGTGGTTTATATGCTTTTGACAGAAGTGAAGGAGGTGCAAGGAGAATAGATTGTAAGGAGGACAAGTATGAAAGTCAAAGGGGTTTCTAATTGGGTGAAAGAGAAATAGAGTTGTAAAATGGATGCAAATTAAGGTGTGGCAGAGGGAGAAAATGGACTGTCTCGGTTGAAAGCAAAGAAAACAACAGAAGGCCTGGTTTGGGCAGAATGGGGGTGGCGGTGTGCATGTCAGAAAATGTGTGAACAAGGGAAGAGAGCCATCATGCTGTCAGGCTCCTCTGTTGTAGAATTAAATATGGAGTCCTAGAGGCTGTAAAGTGCTTATGCAGAAATGAGGTGTTTCTGCAGCTTGTGCTGTGCTTCACCGGAACATTACTACAAGCCCAGGACAGGAATGCTAGCATGACAGCAAGGCAGTTAAATGAAATGGCGAGCAAGTGGGATGTCAGGGTCATTCCTACATATGGAGTAGAAGTGTCCTACAAAGTGGTCACTCAGGCTGTATTTGGTCAATCTAAAGGAGACCACACTGTGAGCAGCAACAACAGTAGACTAGATTGAAAGAAGTACGAGTGAAATGCTGCTTCGCCTGGAAGGTGTTTGTGGCCTTGGACAGTGAGGAGGGTGGAGGTGAATGGGCAAGTATTAAACCTTCTGCAATTGCATAGAAAGATGTTATGGGGGAGTGAGGAAGTGTTAGGAGAAATGGAGGAGTGCTGCTGACAATGCAGACTCCTTTAGATTGGAATCTACCGTATTGTCTACTCACAATGCTATTTCCTTTACATTGGCAGTCTCCTGTATTCGCTGCTAACAATCTGTTGAATGTTGAGTATATATTGCATAAATAAGGGAAGATAGAATATTACAGTGACCACACATTAATGTATAAATTTGTTGAGTGTGTTCAACCAGTACTCATTATCAATGGCATATATAACTGCATTGAGAGTGTCCAGAGCACACCCACAAAGCTACCTTGACAGAAAGGGATCCCACCCCCTCAATATCCAGACAATGTCCAATAACAAGTAAAATATCCATAATGCCAATGGCCAATATACAGGAAGTTGCAATGATGCCTTCATCTTTGTCATTTGACCTTACCTGACCTCTTTAGAGAATAGAATCAGATCCACAGATGTCTCCTGTGAGACAAAGTATAGTTCCTGTTCTCATGCCTAATGACCTTAGAATGCCCCAAAATACCAGCTGGTGATCAAGAAAACTAACAGGGTGTTGAAAAGCATCTTTTCAGTGAATGGATGAGTCAGATGGAGGCCTGCAGTATGCTGCAATTTCAATGCTCAGAATGCCCCTTTAAAATTTTGCTGTTCAGGAAGGGTTTGTTTCCTTATAGCTTCTCTTTCAATACACAGTATTGTTGGTTCTATCCTCGATTTCCCCTCCCTGGTCCTTTTAGTCTTTTTCATTAATCTTTCCTTTTGCTGATCTCTTTCATCAAATTTACTCACTATCTTTGCCATTAGGTTCTGACTCTATCTCACTTTGCTCTTGGCTGTCCCTTAATTTTCCTAGTCTCTGCCAATACAATATCATTGAAACTGAGCTTTCCAAGTTGGTAACGCAAACAAGCATTTGACAGTCAGCCATTTGATAACAGTGCATGAATATCACAGCTGCTATTTAAATTCTCGCCCGAGTTGCCTTCAGTAGCTTCTGGCCCAATATTAACCACTGAATTTCGTTATCTAATTTGTGATCCAATTGAGTCATAGGGCAGTGTCTTATGCTCCAGCTTGGAGTAGGAAGGAAGCCAGGAGTTTAAATTCTGCGGAAGGTCCAAAATCAAGATCCCAATGATTATGTGAACTTTTAGAATTAAGTTCTAGGAAGGTAAAAAATGTTCAAGCTTCTCAACATTTGGGAGGCCATTTTGCATGCATTTGCAGGTCATGCTTACTCATTAAAATTCATTACCCCTTCTCAAATAAGTTCCAGAAGCAAAATGTGCGTTCGGATACGCAATGCATATCAGTGGCCTGAAGTAGTTATCTTCCAGGACTTCGGAGTGAATAGTCACTGTTTTCTCATGTTTGGGGAGTGTTCATAAATGCTATGCCATAATTTGTATCAGACAATGGCAGTATAAGCTGCAGGGGGCTCAGAGGATGATCAAGGGAGGAAGATTGGAGAATAATTAATATGGGTCAAGGAGGCTGGACAAGCTGAAAGTCATACTGTGGCAGGGTGGAAGGCAGACTGGAAAAGGTCAGAATGTTTCACTGCAGGCATTCACTGAGTACTTGAGAGAGATTTCTGGCTTTCAGGGATTGAATGCCCTTTAAATATGCAGTCTATGCCTTTAAGTAAGGGGGTAATAGAAGCATTGACTTCCTTTCTGAGGTGTCATAAAACTTGCCATGCTTCTCGCACGTGCATATGTAATGAGCTAACAACCACAAAACCGCACTAGTAAAGCTGACCCATTGCAGAGTGGAAGTGTCACTCATTTCCATGCCTATTGGCAAAGCTCTACTCCATAATGGAAGATTCCACCTGTGTAAACCTCAAATATTCTCAAAAAAACCTAGAATTTCTCTGTATACAGGAGAGATTTATTCTCTAAACTTACACTGTTGGGGAAAATTTTAAGTTATGAATCAACCGGAGGCATCATTTCATGCCAAAATATCCATACATCCAACCCTTTAGTCCACCTTGTTGGACGAAGCCAGTAGATGAATCACCACAGCTGTGGCTATGGTCGAGACTTTAGCAGGAAAGGGCTCTCTCAGTGCATGTTATTGACAGAATGGAGAAAGCAGATCAAAGAATACTATAACATACATAACGGCAACCTTGTCCATGGGTTATTACCAGTGACAAAAGAAATGCTTAATACAGCACTTAGTATTTTCTAGACAGATACAGGAGACTGAATTTTTAGGTGCTGATGGGAATGTGTATGGATGCAGACAGATGTGTTGATTTGTGCAGTCAGCCCTCTCTCATTTACTTGAAAAGGCTGTCTGCTGTTTTTTCCAATGCTGCAAAGCCACCTACTAGCCTCCCAGTTCAGAGAGCTCACACATTGGCCCTAATTGAGTGATGAGCCCATCTGCTGACCATTAATTGGTTAAATTGGGGAAAATCACAGCTAGGTGACTATTCCTCTCCCACGGCACAGTTTTGACCATTTTGACAGGATCCTGAAGCCTGAAATGAAATTAATTCTTGGAAAGCATTTCCCAACACTACGTCAGGGTCTGAAACACAAAATGGCACAGCTGTATTTTAGATCTAATCATAAACTTACTCCTTCAACTATCTTCCAGTTTTCTTTCTTTGTGAAGAAAATAGTTTTCCTGGAAACCCACTGACTCCAGTAAATTCTGTAATGGTGAATGAAGAGATCTTCCTCTTCGGGTGGATCCCAGTGAATTATAAGACTGAAAACACTGTTATGCCTCGCAGTAAAGTTGCCTTTCCACAAGTTTCTTGGTGCACTTGGCGGTGTGGGATCTGTGGAAATGCCACAAATAGAATGCAGTCAGATAAAAGGATTTGGTGAGACTTGTTTATGCATAAAATGTCATAAAACACCTTACCTAGATGTCCTAGGTCATAGGATTTAATTCCCAGTTACTGCTCAAGAATACCAGGCACTTTGGAAAGCGTGTCTTAAGCATAGTGATGTTCATGACATACTCCTCTGTAGAATTTGTTTTAGTTAGTATGAAATGGAAAGTAAATTATTTGAGCTGCTTCTACCATTTCCAGTCTTCTGATATCACGACCTGGATAATATTAATAAACTGATCTTTTGTGAGTTTGTTAACCAGGAGGATCTACCTGAAAGATTATACATCGTGTGGGCAATTCTGAATAAAGATCATGCATACCTGGTGAGATGTTTCTCAACTTTTTTTTGGGGAGGTGGGTATTGAGCAGTTTAGGAGTACAATTCATGACAGATCAGAAAGATCACTTTAGACAGTAGTATAGTGGATAGTGGCCAGTCTATGGAAGGAGTGGACTTGATGGTATTTTCTTCCTGTTTTTCATGCAACTAAACATAATTCATCCACCCCAGGAATAAGGAGTGAGCTAACAGTGAATCAACAGCTTATTATACACCACACCTTTGAAAAAAACCTTTTCTGCTGACTTAGAAAGGATTGTCAAGCCTTTTACTTTCCAACCATGCGATAGTGACAGTGAGACTCAGAAACAAATCTTCAAAAAGAATTTGAACTTTTGTTCTGCAAAATTCAGTGGAAAGAAGATCAGGAACGGTGAAAAACCCACTGGTGATTTGCTAGGAGCTGGTTTTACACCACTTGCACATGGATCAATTTCACTCTGTTACTCTCAATTCTTCATAAAGAAGGTGACCTTAAAGGAAAGATGTGAAAAACTTTTTACTTATGATGCAAAAATAAACGCAAGGAATCACCAGCTATTGTTTTATACATAAACATGAGGTATATGATTCACTTTTGGCTTCCTTTTTTATAAGGCATTAGCCCATGCACACAATTAAGGTAACAATTATGGTAACATTTTATTATTACAGATCAGTTTGAATACACTATTTTATGATACTCTTTTCTTTCCTCGTGAGGCAAGTTTGTGTAATCTGCAATAAATCACTGACGGCAGTGGGTTTACAGGCCAGTACAACCTATAAGTAAAGTAAACATACATATAATGCCTCAACAGTCTTGTAATGAATTGTCTGCATGGTAGAATACAGAATAGAGACATTGCCTTCTTGAAAATTATGGGGATGACTTACGGCTTGGAGCAAACAAACGTTGAAGGAAATCCAATATTGTCAAATTAAGTCAATGGATTTCAGAGTTGGTTCTCTGATGTTTTCTCCCCAGCCTGATTTATCAGCATGTGTTGAAGAATAAAAGGCTGACAGCTCCTTTATCACTTGGACAAGGGCACTGGGTCCTCACAGTGGCCTATTGTCACAAATCAAACTTCAAGGCTTGGCCTTTTGCTCAAACTTGCTGCTGTTTTATCCCACAAGCAGTGTTAGTTTGAATAGTGTCTCAGAAAACCGCGAAATGACTGAAGTTGTAACTTTTTTTGGAAAATAGGCTAACGATCAATGAAATCCTTTCATAATTAACAAGAGGACTTTAATCAATAGAGTTCTGCTAAAATCCGAATGCACCTGTGTGAACCTCATTCAAGTCAGGCTGAACTCTAGCCCTTTAACCTTGGGGTGATGTTTCATGTGATGAAAAAGAAAACATCCTAGCTGGAACAAAGGCTTATTTTATATTAAGAAAAATGATAAAACTTTGATAATATCAAGGCCTACTCTAGTTTGCAGACAAAATGTTCAGTTGTCAGTTGTATCTTTCCTTCACTATATTATCAGTATGGACTTGTCTTTCATCAGGAGCACTTCTGAGATTATACGTGGGAGGCTGCAGGATGAAACCTCTGACCTGCTGTTTTCTGATTCATGTAAAAGTATGGTCAGCTGGTCAGCTGACTACTGTTTCTGCCTCTGAAATTCTTCAGCATCTTTCTGGTCTTCTGACCATACTCTCACCTCCCACCCAATTCGTGGGGCAGCTAGTGAAAAGAATGCAACATGCAAACATGTAGCGAGTGAGCACATTGAAACTTTAATATTGTGTCTGCCACCTATATCTGGGTGAATTCTGAGGTAAGGTTCAATGGAGATGTTTAATCAAGGGTGAGGGCACGGGGTGGGGACTCTGTCTTGCCCCATTTAAATCTTGAGCGGGAATACTTTTGGTCAGGCTTCTAGTTTGGACATCAAATTGAGACCCTTCAGTGGGGAGGGGGCATGTTATGCAAGGAGACTGACAAGCAAAGTCAGGTTTGCCTGCAGCTAGTGGGGTTGGAGACCAGATCCCTACATCTCAGGCACTTCCCAACTGAGATGGATGGGTCCTACTTAAACCAGCTCCTCTAATCTTTCCTCTGACTCCCTTTCCCCTGTAACTCTATCTCATCCACACATACCTTTCCCTAGGGAACCTACAATGATCTATGATGAAAGTCAGATCAATGACTGGCAGAAGCCACCAGGGGTGCTGTTTGTAGCAGAGAGATGCTTGCCTTTGACTGGCTGGCAGTTCTGAAGATCCACTGCAGAAATTCATCAAGGTTCCTTAGATTGCACCTTCCAAACCCACAATTACTACCATCTAGAAGGACAAAGGCAGCAGAATACGGTGAGATAACCCCAGCTACAAGTTCCCCATATCATTCAAACTTGGAATGAAATTAAAATTTCTTCAGTGTTGCTTGGTCAAAATCCTGGAATTCCTTCCCTAATGACATTTGGGTCTACCTACACCAAATGGACTGCAACTATTCAAGAAGGCAGCTCACCACCACCTCCTCATGGGCAATTAGGAATGGGCAACAAATGCCGGCCTAGCCATGTATGCTCACATATCGTGAGTGAATTTACAAACATCTGTTCAATTAGCAAAGATCACTTTTGACCTCATGATTATGGGAAGGTCATTGATGAAATTCATGAAGATGTTTGGACCTAGAGATAGTTCCTGCAGTGATGTCCTGGAGCTGAGATATAAACAATTTGTGTGAGGTTTTATGTGACATGGTTAGTAAGTTTGTGGATGACACCAAAATTGGTGGCATAGTGGATAGTGAAGGAGGTTATCTAACATTACAAAGAGATCTTGATCAATTGGGTGAATGGGTTGAAGAGTGGCAGACAGAATTTAATTTGGATCAATGTGAGGTATTGCATTTTGGTAAAACAACAAGGGCAGGACTAATACAATTAATGGTAGGGCCCTGGGTAATGTTGCAGAACAGAGACCTGGGGTTCAGGTACATAATTCTTTGAAATTTGCATCACATGTAGACAGGGTGGTTAAGAAGGCGTTTAGCATGCTTCTCTTCATTGTTCAGACCTATGAGTATCGGAGTTGGGACGTCATGTTGAAGTTGGTGAGACCTCTTCTGGAGTACTGTGGCCAGTTCTGGTTGCCCTACTATAGGAAGGATATTAGTAAACTGGAGAGGGTTCAGAAAAGATTTACCAAGATGTTATTGGGAATGGAGGGTTTGAGTTATAAAGATTGGCTGGGATTTTTTCACTGGAGTGGAGCAAGTTGAGGGGTGACCTTATAGAGATTTATAAAATCTCCCTAGTTTGGGGCATTTCCCGAGTTTGGGACAGTTCAAAACTAGGTGGCATTTTCTTGAGGTAAGAAGACAAACATTTAAAAAGGATACAAGGAGCAAATTTTGTTTTACAGAGAATGGTTTGAGTTTGGAATGAACTGTCAGAGGAAGTAATGGTTGCAGGTACAGTTCCAACAGTTTTTTTAAAAGGCATTTGGATAAGTTCATGAATAGGAAAGGTTTGGAGGGATATGGCCTAAATGCAGGCAACTGGGATGAGTTTAGTTTGGGAACATGGTTGGTGTGGAATAGTTGGACCAAAAAGTCTGTTTCCAAGCAGTATGACTCTATAACTTTATAATTAAAGCAATCTTCTTTGGTGCTCAGTATGATTCCAGTCATTAAAAGTTTATCACCTGATTCCCAATTAATCCAGTTTTGCTAGGGTTTCTTGATGTCACAATCTGTCAAATGCAAGGGCAATCATTCTCAACTCTGGAGTCCAGCTCTTTTGTCCGTGTTTGGAGCAAGGTTGTAATGAAGTCAGTATATGAGTGGCACTGACAGAAACCTTCCGAGCATCAGTCCATTTCTGAAGAAGTGTCCAGACCTGAAACGTCAGTCTTCCTGCTCCTCTGATGCTGCTTGGTCTGCTGTGTTCATCCAGCTCTACACCTTGTTATCTCAGATTCTCCAGCATCGGCAGTTCCTGCTATCTCTGAGTATCAGTCTACATGTTATTCATTTGCCACATGCTGCTTGATGGCACTGTCAATGATTTATTCCATCACTTTACTGATGATCGAGTGTAGACTGAAGGGATGTACGTAGGACATACCTGGTCAATTTTCCACATTGAAAACAGATGCTAGTGTTGGAGCTGAACTGGAAAAGGCTGGTTAACTGTGTGATTAATTCTGTACTGCAAATCTTCAGGACTATGGTCACAATATTGTCAGAGACCACAGCTTTTCCAGTATCTTGTGCTATTTCTAGTTAAGTGAATTGGTAGAAGACTGACATCTATAATGTTGGGGACTTAAGAAGGAGGCTGAAATGGATCATCCACTTGGTACTTCGGGCTGAAGATGGATCTAAATACTTCAGCTTTGCCTTCTGCAATGGTGATTGAGAATAAGGATACTAATGGAGTCTTCTCCACCTGTTAATTGCAGGCCTAAAGGACACAGCTACTAGCCTGGGTCTGCAGCAGGTGATGAGGGAACCAACAAGAAAGAAAAAAAAAAGTACTTGATCTTCTCCTCAACAAACTACCGGTCACAGATGTGTCTGTCCATGAGAGTATAGGCAGGAGTGACAACTGCGCATTGTGGAGACAAAGTCCCATCTTCACATTGAGGATATTCTCCATCATGTTGTGTGGCACTACCACTTATCTAAATGGGTGGCAAGGGCACAAGGCATAGTTTAGGTGAGATATGCAAATATCTATTATCAGGAATGGTTCAGCTGCACTACTGATCAAGCTGTGTATCTCACTTAAACTATGCACTGTGCCTTTGCCACCGTCAGAGCTTTCTTCAACTAGTGTTCAACATGAAGAAGTTCATTATTCATCAAATTGAGTGGGTGTTATGCAGTAATCAGCAGTAAGTTTCCTTGCCCGTTTGGCCAAACCATGTTTGAGACTTCACAGGATCCAAAGTCAGCATTAAAGACTCTCAGACCAATTCCCTCCAAACTGTATACCCAGTAATGCCACCTCACTTCTGATGGGTCTGTTCTGCTGGTGGAACAGGACTCACCCAGGGATGCTGTTGGAAATGGCAGTGTCTGGGGCATATTCATACTCATAGAATCATGCATTACAGACTGTGTCAGGCTATTGCTTGACTAGTCTGTAAGACAGCTCGCTGAATTTTAGAACAAGCCCACAGATGTTAGTAAGGAGGACTCTGCAGGATTCACAGGGATGAGTTTGCTGTTGTCATTTCTGATGCCTAAGTTGATGTTATATGGTCCATTCAGTTTAATTCATTTTGTTAAGCTGCGTAGCAATTTCGATAAAAATTGAATGGCTTGCTACGCTGTTGCAGAGGAGTCAACTGAATTGCTGTGGGCCTGGAGTCACATGTTGGCCGAACATGGTTATATAATCACTATTGGACCAATTTTTAATTCCAGAAATATTCGGTGAATTCAAGTTCTATCATTTGATATGGTGGGATTGGAATCCAGGTCCCAGAACATTAGCCTGGGGCTCTGGAGTCCTGTGATATTACTGTAATACCATACCATTCCCATATAGTAATGTCGGACACATATGACTCAGGAACGTGGAAGAGGTTTTTGTGGCTCTGGAATTGTAAAGTTCAAATTCCTGTTGGCCAGCACAACTCTCATGTTCGTTTGGAGATGGTGCCTTTGCCAATTTGGCTGCACCATGTAGAGTGATCCTGTGCAAGGTTCTCCACTATGTCAGGGACAATGCTAAAAAATTCAGGACATTGCTGAAAAGCTCTTTCTGATTTCTATCTACATGTTTCCTTTGAATTAATTTGCTGTGGAACAACTTTCTCGTCAAGGGCTCACCAGGCATTTTGGCAAATTTTTGCCCAATGGGCCATTTTTCTGAAAAAACAACAATGGGAAGACTAAATATTTTATTTTAGTACCTCCTCTGCCAAGTTGGTGGGGCCAGTTTCTATTCAAAAATTAAATTTACTATTGTGACCCCTGAATATATTTTGAGGATTTTATAGTCTCATTTAACTGGGGCAAGTGGCTGGGGAGTGGAATGGAAATTACCACAAAGGCATTGTAAACAATTCTTTTGTTTTCCCAATGATCATTAGGAGAAAGTTGTGACTATCTGTGACTTTTTGTCAGGCCATGCTACATAAGGTTAAGGGTAGTTCAAGTAGGTAGCAATAACACAGAAAATGAACATTAGTCAGAGAAGCCAAATGGATTGAATAGGGGTTTTGAAAGACAGCCATTTACCAAGTCAGTTAATTTGAGATCAGGAGGGGAAGTTGAATAGTTAAGAGCTTGATGAGGAAAAGATAGAAATAGGAGGAAATCATAGCTCTCTAAAAGCGGCAACACAAGTAGATATGGTGGCAAAGAAGGCATAAGGCATATTGGCCTTCATCTGTTGGGTCATTGAGTATAAAAGTTGGCAAGTCATGTTGAATAAAAATTTATTTAGGCCACATTTGGAGTATTGTGTGCATGTTTGGTTGCTATACTGTAGGAAGGATGTGGAGGCCTTGGAGAGGTTGCAAAAGAGGTTTATTAGGATGTTGCCTGGGTTGGAGATTATTAGCTATAAGGAGATTTGTTGGATTATTTTCACTAGAGTGTTGGAGGCTGAGGGGCGACCTGATTGAAGATTTTCAGCGTGGATATTCAAAGTCTTTACTCCAGGGTGGAAATGTCAAATACTAGGGGGCATAGGTTTAAAGTGAAGGTGGGGGGGAAAGTGAAGTTTAAAGGAGACGTGCGAGGCAAGTTTTTTTTATGCAGAATCTGGGAGGTGCCTGGAACATGCTGCCAAGAGAGGCTGTAGAAGCAGATATGATAGCAATGTTTAAGAGGCATTTAGAGAGACACATGACCAGGCAGCAAATAGCGGGATGCAGACCATGAGCAGGCAAATGTGATTAGTTTAGAATGGCATCATAGTCGCACAGACATTGTGGGTCAAAGGGCCTGTTCCTGTGCTGTATTGTTCTATTTTCTATGAGGTCTGGAGTAGTAGGAGGAACAAGGAAGTAGAAGCTGCAGTAGAAACAGGTGTCATACTCTTCTTTCCTCTCAGGATTTCTAAGGAAGCCCTTTAATTCTTACAATGCTACAGTACAGTACATTTAGCCGATTCTGACTGTTATGTATTGGAAAATAAATTCCAATTAGTCCCACTCTACCTACACAATAGTCCTGAAAAATTTTCATATAGTGATCCACTTTCCTATTTAAGACTACAATTAAATTACTCCACCCTTTCAGCAATCCATTGAAGATCATGAGAAGAAGACCAAAATGACTCTCCACCCAAACAGTGTTTCAAAATGTAAAAGACACTTGGGAACATCTGCCAGTAAAATTCAATAAATGCATTGAGCAAAACTTTATTTTGTGTTGACAGAGCAAACAAAAAATCTAGTCTGTCACATTTCTATACGTGCCATCACTTTTTCTATTCCACCATTGACAAAAATTGATCACACTCGGCTGAATGCTTTCTGTCGACTTGAATATGACAGTTGTTATGGGGGAGGGGGTTGATATTTTATAGTTCTCTATTACAAGGAAGCATGCTTATTATCACAATTCAGCAGCAATCACTCACCTCTGGATGAGTGGAAGTGTCTACTGGGGGTAGTGAAACCTCGCGTTCCATGGATGTTGACTGCTGCTACTCTGAACTGGTACCATATGTTTGGTCTCATATTTTTCAGATCAACATGCTCCTCTATTGTCTAGGGTATTGGAAAAGGGGAAATGAAGAGCAATTATTCACTATGTACTTCACTGCGATATATTTGTGAACTCTCCAGGGATCAAAATGATGCATGATGAGATTTAGTGAGCTTTTTAAAATTTCAGAATTAAATATCAACTGGTCTTAGAATATACTATCTAAATTTAACAAATTTTTACATTAGAAACAATTAGCATAAATAGTTGGAGTGCAACTAACTTTGTAAAAAAAAAAGCTTTCTCACAGTGATGAGCTGATTCCAAAAGTAATTATTGCCAATGAAAGGCGTTTATTCCACCATTAAATACAGCGTAATATTTCAATAAAATCAGTATGTCACTAACAATGGACAATACAACAGAGTGAATCACCTCAGCTCTGCTCTGCTATAATTTGTAAAATTTGGAACATTGTGATCCATGAATTTCCGGTCTGACATTTCCAGTCAGATAGCATTGTAATTGAAGGGCTGAGCAGTCTGGGAAGGTGGTGGAACATAAAGTAATAGGATGTCAATTGATAAAAAGGAAATATAGATAATTTAAAACATAACTTTACAGCAATTTACAGACATCCCCAGGATTGGTACATGTTACAATAAAGATTTTACAGCAATTGCAAATGAATGTAGTGACAGTTATGGACAGTTATGTACTTTAGAAATTAAAGTGATTGGTGCTTCGACTAGACCAAGGTCCCATGTGCGCAGGGGACACTAGGAATAGACCAGGGAGCGAAGGAGGTTTGAGGGAGAAGTAAATGGCTTGCACTGTACAGCAGAAGTACAGGTCCTTGTCAGGATTGTGTTGGGTACTGAGGCACATCTCCTCAGTGTGTAGGACTGGGCATCTGTGCAATTATGGAAGAGAGGTTTGTGAGTGGTAGACTTCTAGGAAAGAATCTGTATCACCTGTCATTTCTCCACCTCCAGGGATGGCCCAGAGATTGGAATGCTTTTTGTGCAGGTGAAATCATGTGGGGTGACTTGGCCTTTCCTATGAACTGATGACGATGAGGCCTGGGACATCTTAACAACTACCCTGAATAACAAGTGGAAGAGCTGTCTCTCTACCGAAACTGGCAAGATTGATGTTAGTAATTTGGGAAGGAGCACATGACTTCAGGGATCCAAAGGTGGGGGAGGAGAGGGGAAAGAGGGGAAGGGGAGGTGAAATTAGGCACTGGCACTGGGAAGGAAAGACAACACAGGGGCTGGAAACGTCTAAGGATGTCATGCAGGACTCAGAGTGTGACGTGGGCACCCTCACACCTCCTCGTTCACAAAAAAAGTCACACAAAACTTAAATAAAACTAATTGTCAGTCTGTGGGCATATATGTAGGAATGTATCAAAAACAAATGGTCATTTTTTTCTTGGAATCTATCAAGATAAGTGGACTTAGTAAAATGGCACTGCTTGTATGCCAATCCAGAGGGCTTGGGATAAAGTCTTTTATCCAGGGATTAACACCCTGTAATTGAGTTGACTGGTACCAGTGTTTGAAGTTTAGGAGAGTGAACCTGCATCTTTCGTTGCAGAGTCTGTACTCTCTCATACTTATCATTAGAGCTTAAACAGATTTTGAAGTAAAAGAGAAGTGGCTGCTGCATTTAAGAAGAAATAATTACTCTTTTCTTTCTATGCAGCTCAAAATGCAGTTAACTAATCACATTGCTGCAATGTTGGGTCAGTGACTGGAACTATTGCTGATTTAATAAACAAACTAGATGGCACATTCTCCATTTCTTATACAGGTGAGGAGATAATTTAAGGAAGGGAAGCTAAAGCACCTTTGCAATAATCTTTAGAATATTTTCTTGAAACTATTTGGTTCTTAGCCGTTTCAACACGAAGAATACACAGCATGTCCAGTTTGAGAGAATCTGTCTCCTATGAAAGCTTACATAAGCAACGGTCTCCCACTTGCTAGCATCATCTTCACTTGGATACATTCCAGAGTTCCATCTTCTCTGCAATATATAAAATACTGGTTCCATAGAAATATTAAACTTGGACATCCATGCAACTGCTAGGTTTCCATTTTTGTCTTCTGTGAAGCTCAATTCCTTCCTGGGCTTTAATGGAACACCTTAAGGGCAAAGGAAAGTCTTAAAAACACAACTGTATTCACAGCATTAAAGTGTAGTTTGCCTACAGAGGCATATATACATGTGGAAGACCTATTATGCCTGTACAGAGGTCCAGCACAGTCATGTTGTTGAACAAGTATCAATTCTTCCATCAGCACTATACCCTCAAATACGTGCTCCTCTGCTGAGGAAGGGAAGCAAGACATATGGGATATGTGCCTAATATATTCACTCAGAGTTGTACAAAAAGAATACCACCAGATGGTTACAAACACATAATGTACAATATAGGAGATAGATCATTCATACACATGCTATACAGAAAATGCCTTATTACTATCAAAGAGTGATTTCTCCTGAATGGAGATGTTATCCAGTCACAGCCTTTTACGACTCCTGTAGTAATGAGGGATCCATAAAGCAAAGTGTGTAATATTATCTTGACAGAATCTTTATACATGTTTTTAATTAACGGGAGTGATATATGTGGCTATTTTATGAGGTGTGAAGCTACTTTCCAGAAGAGTCCTATATAGGTTTTTACAGAAAGAAAGAGGTATCAGAGTCCATTCCATCATATGGTTTCTCTCAAATGAGCTGCTCGATTGAACAGAGTTATGGACAAATCTGCAGATGTGCAGCATCATATTGCTATGGGAGAATTCTATTTTAAAATCCGTGAGATAGGACTTTCCTGGGTCTCTTTTGGAAAATCAGTTGTGTTGGAGCACAAGTGGCTGTCCTGATGTTAAATCAATGGGAGGAAAGTTGGGTGTGTTCCTTTAGAGATCTCTCAACTGCACAATTTTATAATACAGTATTTGCTGAGCTGAGGCAATCTACTGTTGCCTCAGGCAACATTGTGAGGCAATCACGGGCCCAAGAAAAATCTCCCTATTTATGTGAATATTCTGATATAAAATAAATTAGGGCTATTTCAGTTATGATTGCTGCTTAGAAAATATGTAGTAGGTTACAATAGATACTCTAAAGATATCATCACCAACTGCAAATTTTAAAAAGTGAAATTGGGAAAGTATTATTTAGAAGAAACTTTATTAAAAGAAGTTTATCTTCTGCATATTTTGTTTGAATAAGAAGTATTCAGGACACTGGGAAACTGGTTAGAGGGATTCTGGATATCGGTACAATTAGACTGATCACTGAAGATAGCTATTAATCAAAGGTACCAGAGAAATTTTGGAAAGCCAATTCCACGTGTTTTAAATCATGTTAAGCTTTTCTAGCATGGTCCTGAAATTGTCACTACCAAAAGCAGATTGGAAAGAAAGAAGTTAACTCCTTGCTTATTTTTGACAAGAGGATTGGTAGCAACTGCATTCCCCTGCATAAGTCAAAGACTTATAAAATGCCTTAAAATGGACCATATTTCCCAGAAATAAGATTTCTGTTCCCTGATCAGACATTAATAAAAATATAGACTCATCTGGGGAGGAGTTCGCCATGTGAAACTTCTCAACTGAAGCGGTCTAATCAAAGCTAGAAATTAACGCAGCCAATATTCAAATGAATTGACATTGAAACCATGCCACATTTCATAACATTAGTTGCTATATTCCAAGTTATAAAGGTGCTGAAGCCTCCTTGACAAGGGCTGTGAGAAAAGGTGAGTGTGAAAGGAAAGTGGGAGAGGATGTGGGACAGCAGGTGAATGAGAGGTAAGGTGACAGGTCATGGGGTTGAGGTACTAGATGAGTGAAGTGGTACAGGTGCTAGGTGGACAAGGTTCCACGTGGAAGGTTCACTGGAGTCGAAATGTTGACTCTGTTTTTCTCTCTATCACACACCACCAGGTTATAGTAAAACAGGTTTATTTGAAAACACAAGCTTTCGGAGTCTTACTTCTTCATGTGTTAATGAAAGAGGTAGTGTCAGACACAGAATTTATAAGTAAAAGATCAAAGGGTCACACCATTTATGAGGATGTGCTAAACAAACCGAAGATGCTGTTAAATCTTTAATCAGTTTGAAGGTTTTAATTGATTACTATGTATATGTAAGTCCCTGAATTCCTTTGAAGTCACTGTCCTGAGAAAACTAAAGGTTTTATCAGTGTAAAGATGAGGTGACATTTTAGGTTAGACAATGCATGTTAGGTTTGAGGCCTTATTTAGAATCTGTTTGTGTTTTGTTTTGGTTTGGAGTCAGACTGGTTTTATTTCCAAAGTAGGAATTTATAAAACGCCGCATTAACTGACTGCCTATAAATTCTGTTATTTTTGAACAAAATAGAATGTATCCACAAATACAAATTCACCCCACAGATTCAGGAGTGTGTGTGTGTGAGAGTGTGTTTGTGAGAGACAGTGTATGTATGAGAGAGGATCTGTGTGTGTGTGAGAGTGTATAGTGCAGTGGGTCACCTGTATTGAGACATGAACCCAAGATCCTGGTTGAGGCCATCCTCAAGAGTACTGGGCTTGGCTATCAGCCTCTCCTCGGTGACTCTGCGTTGTTGTGTATCCCAAAATCTGCCTGGAGGACGTTTAGCCGAAGATCCGAGGCCGAATGCCCTTGACTGCTGAAGTGTTCCCCCACTGGGAGGGAACATTCCTGTCTGGTGATTATTGCATGGTGTCCATTCATCCATTGTCGTAGTGTCTGCATGGTTTCGCCAATGTACCATGCCTCGGGGCATTCTTGTCTGCAGCGTCTGAGATAGACAACTTTGGCTGAGTCACAAGGCATATTGGCAAAACCATGCAAATGCTACGACAATGGATGAATGGATACTGCACAACAATTGCCAGGCGGGAATGTTCCCACACCGTGGGGAAACATTTCAGCGGTCAACGACAGTCGGCCTCGGATCTTCGGCTAAGCATCCTCCAAGGCATCTCTCTCTCTCACTCTCACACACACACACACACACACACACACACACAGACACTCCCTTCCTCCCTCAGACTCACACATACTTGCACACACACTGTCTCCTTCAGACAGACACACACACACAAACACACACACACACACACACTCCCCCACACATGCACGCATGTGAATCTATGGGGTGAATTTGTATTTGTGGATACATTCTATTTTGTTCAAAAACAAAACAGTTTATAGACAGTCAGTCAATGTGGTGTTTTATAAATTCCTACTTTGGAAATAAAACCAGTCCGACTCCAAACCAAAACAAAACACAAACAGATTCTAAACAAGGCCACATGCCTAACATGCATTGTCTGACCTAAAACGTCACCTCTTCCTTACACTGATAAAACCTTTGGTTTTCTCAGGACAGTGACTTCAAAGGAATTTGTGGATTTACACATACATATTAATCAATTAAAACCTTCGAACTGATTAAAGATTTAACAGCATCTTCGGTTTGTTTAGTACATCCCCCATAAGTAGTGTGACCCTTTGATCTTTTATTTATAAATTCTATGTCTGATACTACCTTCCTCACAAACGCTTGAAGAAGGAGTAAGATTCCCAAAGCTTGTGTTTTCAAATAAACCTGTTGGACAATAACCTGGTGTTGTGTGATTTCTGACCTTGTCCACCCGAGTCCAACATCAGCACCTCCACATGATGGGCAGTGAGGTCAGGCTGGACAGTTGGGTCTGTGAGGAGTCGAGTTGCATAATGGGGGTAGGGGAATGCTGTTGAGTGTCCCTGAGTACTTGGGGAAGTGTGTATCAGCAGGGAGATCTGTATCGTAGCTGCTCAAAAGTCAGCAGGTTTTCATTGCTCTGCTTTCTCCTTAGAGAGACAACCAGTGGTGGTTTAATCTGGGGGTGATTACACCTCAGGCGAAGGGAGAAGTCAAGACTGAGAATCCTTCATGGTGACCTCAGCCGCTGCAGGAATTGAACACACATTGTTGGCGAGACAACAAGGTGCAGAGCTGGATGAACACAGTAGGCTAGGCAATTCCTGCTCCTATGATGCTGCTTGGCCTGCTGTGTTCATCCAGCTCTAGCCTCCCTGCTCCTATGATGCTGCTTGGCCTGCTGTGTTCATCCAGCTCTGCACTTTGTTGTCTCGGATTCTCCAGCATCTGCAGTTCCCACTATCTCTGACACATTGTTGGCATCACTTTGCGTCGCAAACGAGCCATCCAACCTACTCAGCTAACTGAACCCTTTTGAATGTAAAGTAACTACAAAAAAATCTTGACTTAAACAGTTGCACATCATGCACACTCTAAGTTGTATAGAGCCCTAGAAAATACAAAATAAAAATCAACTGAATTTTGAGTGACTTTGTCTTATGTCAGTACGGCCTTACCCTTGAACATATTTGATGGTGCTTGGCAGGTCTGGCCGCAGCCATTAGAACAACACTTTCTAGAGCTTGGACATTCTGTGTCTGAACTGCAGCTCTGGACACAGGCTGCTGCAAAGCCGGAGGCTTTCTGTGGTGCTGGACAATCACCTTGCTTCAGCATCCGAATGGATTTCAGAAACTCACAACTTGTCAAACATTCATGGTGTTTCTAGAATGCAAAAGTAAGATAGGATTCTCAAAATTAAAACCAAGCATTTTCAAACCACTGTACAAACTGTACTAAAAGAATCATCCTAATGTACTGAGAGTTGGGGTATCATAAGATTTGACACTGGAGTTTAAGTCTGCCTCAAACAAATTAAAAACGCATATTGACGGCAGGTACAAAATAAATTCCGGAAATATATCACAAAGAAACTGAACAGGTCATTGTTAAGCATTGAGATAACAAGGTATAGAGCTGGATGAACACAGCATGCCAAGCAGTATCAGAGGAGCAGGAAAGCTGACGTTTCGGGTCTAGACCGTTCTTCAGAAATTGGGGATTCTGAAATAAATAGGGAGGGACAGGGAGGCGGATAGAAGATGGATAAAGGAGAAGATACGTCGAAAGGAGACAGACAGGTCAGAGAGGCGGGGGTGGAGCCAGTAAAGGTGAGTGTAGGTGGGTAGTTGGGGAGGGATAGGTCAGTCCAGGGAGGACGGACAGGTCACGGGGGCAGGATGAGGCTGGTAGGTAGGAGATGGGGGTAGGGCTTGAGGTGGGAGGAAGAACAAGTTAGGGAGGTGGGGACAAGCTGGGCTGGTTTTGGGATGCGTTCTGGGGAGGGGAGATTTTGAAGCTTGTGAAGTCCACATTGATACCATTGGGCTGCAGGGTTCCCAAGTGAAATATGAGGTGCTGTTCCTGCAAACTTCAGGTGGCATCGTTGTGGCACTGCAGGAGGCCCAGGGTGGACATGTCATCTGAGGAGTGGGAGGGAGATTTGAAATGGTTCGCGACTGGGAGGTGCAGTTGTTTGTTGCGAACCGAGCGTAGGTGTTGTGCAAAGCAGTCCCCAAGCCTCCGCTTGGTTTCCCCGATGTATAGCAGGCCACAACGGGAACAGCGGATACAGTATACCACATTAGCAGATGTGCAGGTGAGCATCTGTTTGATGTGGAAGGTCTTCTTGGGGCCTGGGATGGGGGTGAGGGAGGAGGTGTAGGGGCAGGTGTAGCATTTCCTGCGGTTGCAGGGAAAAGTGCCGGGGATGGTGGGGCTGGTGGGGAGCATGGAGCGGATGAGGGAGTCAGGAAGAGAGTGGTCCCTCCGGAAAGCAGATAAGGGTGGGGAGGGAAAAGTGTCTTTGGTGGTGGGGTCAGATTGCAGATGGCGGAAGTGTCAGAGGATGATGCGTTGGATCCGGAGGTTGGTGGGGTGGTATGTGAGGACGAGGGGCATCCTGTTTTGGTTGTTATTGCGGGGAGGGGGTGTGAGGGATGAGTTGCGGCAAATGCAGAAGACGCGGTCGAGAGCATTTTCGACCACTGTGGGAAGGAGGTTGCAGTCCTTGAAAAATGAGGACATCTGGGATGTCCGGTAGTGGAATGCCTCATCCCGGGAGCAGATGTGGCAGAGGCAAAGGAATTGGGAATAGGGGATGGCATTTTTGCAGGAAGGTGGGTGGGAGGAGGTGTATTCTAGGTAGCAGTGGGAGTCGGTGGGCTTGAAATGGATATTGGTTTCCAGGTGGTTGCCAGAGATGGAAACAGAGAGGCCCAGGAAGGGGAGACAGGTATCAGAGATGGTCCAGGTGAATTTAAGGTTGGGGTGGAAGGTGTTAGTGAAGTAGATGAACTGTTCGAGCTCCTCGTGGGAGCACGAGGTGGCGCTGAAACAGTCATCGATGTAACGGAGGAAGAGGTGGGGGATACGGCCAGTGTAGCTTCGGAAGAGGGCTTGTTCCACGTATCCGACAAAGAGGCAGGCATAGCTTGGGCCCATGCAGGTACCCATGGCCACCCCCTTTATCTGTAGGAAGTGGGATGTGGCCACCTCTACATCGGGGAAACCAAACGGAGGCTCGGGGACCGCTTTGTGGAACACCTACGCTCGGTTCGCAACAAACAACTGCACCTCCCAGTTGCGAACCATTTCAACTCCCCCTCCCACTCCTTAGACGACATGTCCATTCTGGGCCTCCTGCAGTGCCACAACGATGCCACCTGAAGGTTGCAGGAACAGCACCTCATATTCCGCTTGGGAACCCTGCAGCCCAATGGTATCAATGTGGACTTCACAAGCTTCAAAATCTCCTGTCCCCCGACTGCATCCCAAGACCAGCCCAGCTTGTCCCCGCCTCCCTAACCTGCCCTTCCTCCCACCTATCCCCTCCTCCCACCTCAAGCCCCACCCCCATCTCCTACCTACCACCCTCATCCCGGCCCCATGTCCTGTCCATCCTCCCTGGACTGACCTATCCCCTCCCTAACTCCTCACCTACACTCACCTTTACTGGCTCCATCCCCGCCTCTTTGACCTGTCAGTCTCCTCTCCACCTACCTTCTCCTTTATCCATCTTCTATCCACCTCCCCCTCTCTCCCTATTTATTTCAGAACCCCCTTCCCGAAGAACGGTCTAGACCCAAAACGTCAGCTTTCCTGCTCCTCTGATACTGCTTGGCCTGCTGTGTTCATCCAGCTCTACACCTTGTTATCTTAGATTCTCCAGCATCTGCAGTTCCGACTGTCTCTGAAACATTGTTAAGCATTGTTCATTTTTTCCTGTAGCATGGGTTTTTGTTACTGCTGCTGGTGATCCCGTAAATACTGCTGGCTGACATATCCATGAGATCTCCAGGAACGATGGTGTGATATATAGGCTGAGGAACTAAGCTTGGTAGTGCCTCAGGTATGGTGAGGTCTGCAAATCACATGCAGAGTTTGTGGCTGCTTCCAATGTAGCTTTGAAGGGCACTGGTACAGCTATGTTTGCATGTTGGAAGCACCATGAGCATTATTGAAATGGATGGCCATCCAACTTGCAGATGAAGTGCTTTTGATTTGCAATGATCAAATCTATGCTAAGATTGTGATTATGGAAATCCTCTGTATTGATGGGCTTCTTTGAATCCCTAGCCTAAAAGGAGCCTAAAAGGTTTGCAACATTCTAGCTCTCTGGGCCCAAATTTTAAATTTATGAGCCATGCCCATTCTGCATACCTCATTCAACCATTTAAGCTTCCCCTCTACTCCTTCCACACCTTCAGCATTAACACATGACTGGGGGCCTGCAAACGGACGCATGACTTAATTTTGACTGAAAACAAAAAATGCTGGGAATCAAAGTGGATCAGGAAGCCTCTTAGGAGAGACAGCAACTTAACGTTTCGAGTCTAGATGACTCTTCAACAGAACTCTGATGAAGAGTCATCTAGACTCCAAGAGTTCTGTGGATGCTGTCAGACCCACTGTGATTTTTTGTTCTTGTACAGATTCTAGCATCAGCAGTAACTTACTCCTTTACTTTAGATGGAACTTGTCTTTGAAAGCAAAAAAATGCTGGAATTAACATGGAAGCAGAAAACCTGCACGTATCATTCAGTAATGAAGAACTAGTTGGCTGACTGTTTTTACGTAGCTTCATGTCCTGATTGGCCTCCTTTCTATGCTTAACAGTCCTTCTGTGTCTCTGCATCGCTATCATTATCAACCCCTCTTTTGGAGTACCATTTGATTACTGGCACTCATTCTCCACTAACATGATTTCTGCTGGTCCCTTTCTCTTGCTATCCTCCTCTTCCATTCTATGTATTCCTTTGTCAGTGTTTCTTCTTCTCTCCCTATACTCTTTCCTCTGTTTCTTGCCCTCTTGCTCTTCCTATTGTACATCTCACCATCTCCACTCGTTCCTCACTCTGCTGGATCCAATTTTGTCCTAACCCTCTTACCATGCATGACTTATATATTTCATTTAGTCTACCTGCTTTCAACTCCAATGAAATCATGAAGTGCATATTGAAAACAGAACAAACTGCATGTTTGCTAGTTTTAAACTATGACTTATCTTCTTGAAACTTACTTAAGTTAACACAAGGAGCTTGTCACTCTGGTAAAGGCCAGAAATCTTTGCAGAATTTCAGAACCTACTGTGATGGAACTTGAAATGAAAGCTAAATAAATTTGTAATGAACAGTCAAGAAACAGGATTCAAAGTAGCCCATACAAATTCTCTATTAGATGTTCTCCTACCTCACACTGTCGCCGGCACTGGTTTTCATCAGTGTCCCATAACTCTTTGCAAGGCCGTAGACACTGCAAAAAATAGGAAAATAAAATTAGCCAACAGCCCATTAGTATCACTGCAACTAATTCCTGTAATCTCTTACTACCTTTTTTCTTTCTTTATATTTAACTCCTGTTAGTGTTTCAGTGCAACATTAGGTTATGATGTTGGTGGAACATCATAGATGACATTACAGTCTCTTATTCACCTCCAACGTAATTATAGCTATAGATGTAGGATGGCTCAGTGATTAGCACTGCTGCCTCACAGCACCTGGGACCTGGGTTCAGTCCCAGCCTTGGGCCACTATCTGTGTTAAGTTTGCACATTCTCCGTGTGTCTGTGTTGGTTTCCTACCATAGTCACAAAGATGTGCAGATTAAGTGGACTGGTCATGCTAAATTGCCTATAGTGTCCAGGGACATGTAGGGTAGGTAGGTTAGCCTTGGGAAATGCAGGGTTATAGGTTGGGGAGGTGTCAATGTGGACTTGATGGGCCAAATGATCATAGAATCCTTACCTTAATATCTAGTAATATTGATAAATTATCCACTTATGATCTTGGTAACTTCTTGCTGACTGGTATTATTTGCTTGTGAGTCATTAGTACCTGATTGGAAGTTTCCAGTTATAAACATATATGATATAATACTTGTTTGTGGAATACAAAAATTATTTGTGGAACGCAAGATCATAATCTACTTTCCATGTGTGACTTTTAGTTTTAAACAGTGTACACTATAGGCATATGATTACTTCAACTGAATGGACACGTTAAATCATATTCACTCTGTGCAGACATCTCCCGAGAGGAATTTGGCACCAGGGAGGAGCAGGAAACAGTTACATCACAACAAGCATTCCAGACCCCACAAGCATCAGTATAGAACACACCCACTTTGGGGAATTAGACAGTGTCGAAAAATAGAAACTAAAAAGAAACTGAAGTGCAGTTATTTCATGACGGTTTCTTCTGATCTGGCCCTGGAAGTTTTCAAGTGACTGCCAATCTGTAAACTTAGTGCACCAACTGCAATTAACCCCCAATTGACCTCCAGATGCCTATAGAGGCATCAAATGAAATTACTTTACCTTAAAGGGGCAGGTCAAGTTATGTATGTCTGCAGTACAATAACAAACATGACTTCATTGCATAACACCTCCATGAATAACATCAGGGGACATTTCATAGTATGTAAAAGTATTGCATCTGGATCATATTCAGCACACTTCACACGTTTAAAATTGTAAAAAAAAGATGAAGACATTTCCTGCGATGTTGCTGCATTCTTCTCAAATGCAGAACTGGAGATTTACAAACCACTACCAATTTATAGAAACTTTCATAACCATTAATTGTAATGTTACTCTGAAGATTTAACTTCTGTCCCAGTGAGATCAGAATTACAAGAAACAGTAGATTTGCACACTAAAACAGAGCTGTGGTGAGCACTGAGGCATCTTCAAATAGCTCATGAATCTGGGAGTTTCAGTGCTCTGTGTCATTATTGAGGCATAAATACTGACCCCAATATGGACTGTTTGCTGATGAATAGGATTGTATAATTCACAAGCAATAAATGTTTTGAAGATTTATGACAGTCTCGTTTATATGTGGAATAATGCATTTAGTAACATAGAACATCAGTAATATTGAGTAGTTTAGAACACGTGGCATGAGTACTGTAGGTATTTTTCATTGCTCAACTTTGGTTAGGTCATAAAACCAAATCTATTCTTTTTTTTAGTATAGTGGCTGTATACTCAGAGGCCGGGCTGTTACCGACTTTTAGTTAATCATGCAAGGATTACAAATTTGCATCTGTAATTGTAAAAAATGTTGCTGAAATATTGCAGGATTTCAATGGCTTTGGGAAATTAACTTTAAATATAAAGGAAAAATAGATAAAATCGTAAGAAAAAAAACAATCAACCTGTTTATGAGGATCTTTAATAAAAACTGAAAGAACTGTGGAGGTTGTAAATCGGAACGAAAACAAAGTTGCTGGATAAGCTTAGCAGGTCTGGCAGCAACTGTGAAGAAAAAAAGAGTTAACATTTTGGGTCCAGTGACCCTTCCTCAGAACCCCCGCTCTGAGGAAGGGTTACCGGACCTGAAACGTTAACTCTGTTTTTTCCTTCACAGATGCTGCCAGACCTGCTGAGCTTTTCCAGCAACTTTGTTTATGAGGATCTTTAGTTAGACAGTCTTGTACCTGGACCCAGAATGGATACTGGCAGAAACCATCTAGGGCTTCTCTATGAAAAGAATTAGCCTTAGCATTTATTCCAAAAGGTGCAATAATTTCAGTGCAGTCACATATCCAAATTTGCTGATGACTCAATATCGGGCAGCGTTGTAGACAGTGTTGACAACAGCATAAAGTTGCCACAGGATATTGATAGATTAGGTGAGTGGGCACAGCTGTGGCAGATTGATTTTAATAAAAGCAAATATGAGGTTATCTATTTCAGACTGGAAAAGGATAGAACAGAGTATTTTTTAGAAGGCCCAAAGTTAAGTACGGTGGATGCCCAAAGAGATTTGGGAGTTGAGGTGCATAGCTCTTTAAAAATGTCACAAACAGGTGCAGAAAAAAGACAAGGCAGGGCGAATAAAATGCTAGCGTTCATATCTGAAGGGCTGGAGTACATAGATGCAGATGTTATGCTGCAGTTGTATAAAACCCTAGTTAAACCCCATTGTGAGCAGAACCGGGCTCCACACCTTAGAAAACTGAGATAACAAGGTGTAGACCTGGATGAACACAGCAGGCCAAGCAGCATCAGAGGAGCAGAAAAGCTGACATTTTGGGTCTGGACCCTTCTCCACACCTTAGAAAACACGTTTAGGCCTTGAGTTCAACACAGATTTATAAGGATAATACCTGGACTTCAGGGGTTAAGTTAGGAGGAGACAGTAGATGAATTATTCTCAGGAATTTAGAATGGTAATGGGAGATCTAATCGAGGTCTTCAGGATATTAACAGGGAAAGACTGGGTCTGTCAAGATAAACTATTTCCACTCGTTGGAGATTCTAGAACCAGGGCATAATCTAAGAATTAGGGCCAGGCCATTCAGGAGAGATGATAGGAAGCACTTCTATGTGCAAAGAATAGTAGACATTTGGAACTCTCTTCTTCAAATGGTGGTTGATGTTAATTCAATTGTTAAAATTTAAATCTGAGATAGACAAATTTCTATAAATCAAGGGTATTAACGGATATGGGCCCAAGGCAAACATATGGAATTAGGTCACAGTTCAGCCATGATCTTATTGAATGGCTGAGCAAGCTCAGGGAGTTGATGGCCTACTCCTGTTCCTATGTTCCTATGAGTTTGGATAGGTTACATCTTTTGGTGAATATCATTGTACCAAGTGGCTAGAACATACTAATAGAGTATGTTGTTGAAGTCCAGAGTCACAGGTCTCAAAATGAGAGGGTGCACAGTATGAAAGCAAAGTAAAATTAAATTAGAAGCAGTAACTTCCTCTGAATAGCATCAGAGGATGCTCAATAGTATATAATTGACAGTAATTAATTTCATGCCCTTGATGTTAGATAATCAAAGATTCATCTGTAGCAGAACCTGGCAATTCAGACAGAATTGAGATGGATGGGGAATCTGCTGCCTTATGTTTATGCTTTTACTTCATACCAGTTGTTATGTTATGATGCTGTGCTCTTTATTGTTCTAAAATAATAGGCTATCCACTTTCTACAGTCTTGATGTAGAACTGAATTGATCTAAGATCGATGGAACAGAACTCTCATCCATCAACTATAACTGTCATGGATGAAGTGAACTCCAACCCAATTTAGATAAATAACCAGCCACTGCACTTTCAAATAGTGCAATGTATTTGAAGCATTTGAAGATGTTTCTGAGAGAGAAAGTGCAGTATAAATGCAAGTCTTTTCTCTTTTGGTTTGAATGGTGTTATGAAATAGAGTAATAGAAAAAGAGAGAAAGATAAAAGAACTCATGCAGTCTTTTTCTTTTAGTTTCTTCACCTCCTTTTGCATTCGATTGCAACAGGTATCCTCACTCAAACCAGTAACTTTGCACAACGGAGTGAAGCATGCTCAAACTGAGCAAAACTAGCTGACCACAAACTTATCTCAAAAACTTAAATATCCATTTCCATCACCAGTGGCATTGTGTGGATGCAGCCTTACCATCTCTAAGATGCACTACAGTAACTCATTACAGCTTTTTTGACAGTATCTCTCAAACCCTGACCTCAACCATCTTAAAGGGGTAAGGACAGTAGGTTTGAAGATACTGTACACTGTTATCTTCAAGGTCCTTGTCAGTAACACATCTTCCCAATTTGAACATATATAATTTTTATTTCATACAGTGGATGCTTTTTACAAACATCCAGAATACTGCACCTAATAGCAATGTGTTGCAACCTACATCATACAGACTACAGCATTCAACAAAAAAGATCTATACGGTATACTCTCTAAAACCAACAAATTGGTCCTGAGGTGTGATGCTCAAAACTGAACACAGGCCACCAAAGGTGGTCCAACCAAGAGCCTGAAGAGTTGAAGCATAACTTCCTTTTATGATATGATAATGGAATAGTGTAGGTTAGATGGGCTTCAGATTGGTTTCACAGGTCGGCGCAAAATCGAGGGCCGAAGGGTCTCTACTGCGCTGTAATGTTCTATGTTCTATGTTCCTCCTCATTGGATATCACACCCATTGTGATAAATAGCAACATTCCATTAGTAGTTTGATTATACTTTATACATATCTCTAGTTTTTAGTGACTGCATGTGGGCACTCAGTACCTTCACTCCTCCATAGTTGATAGGCTCTCCCTATCAAGAAAATATTAAGATTGATCTTTCTTAGATCTAAAGTGAATGACCACTTCCTCCCAAACCCTCCCCCCATTGAGCTCCATCTGTAACAGTTTGGCCCCTTCCTTAATCAGTCTATATCACTTTGTAACTTTCTATCTACAAAACCTAATACGCCTCGTAATTGAGTCCTCTACAAATGTGCATGTACTGTTCTCTATTTCTTCATTCTTGCTTCTCACGTGAGAAATTGGGGCTATAAAATAGATCACTGGGGCACACCATTATCACATCTTGTGAGAAAGGTGCATTTTTATTTATCCTCACCCTTTGTCTCCCATCTCCCAACCAATTATCAGCCCATGTGACAAGGTTACCACCAGTTCCCTGCACTGTCATTTCTGCTAATAATCCCTTTGAAAAGATAGTAGGTAGAGATGGAGATGGAAGTGAAAGGAAAAAGAATACGGTAGGGGGAGAGGATATGGTGGGAGTGAGAGTCAGGAAAAATCTTAAGTAGCAGCGAGAGTCTGGGGTGGGGGTGTTGTGGAGCTAAAAGGAAAGCCACCTCTTTCAAACTTTTTTTAAATCCAGCTCCATCTATAAATATTGTCCTCAGGCATTGGTGGTTACTTTCTTGCTCACACTCAGTGTAAGAAAGAACTAAAATGCTAGAAAGCGTTACAGGAAAAGATGCAGGAAGAGAAGGAAATACAGAAGCATAACAGCACAGTGGGATGTGGAAACAGCTATTCCGAATCAGCAGCAATAGCCAAGGGAGGGTCATGTATTCCTCTATTTAGTGCACAATGTCACAGGATATTAACTTGTGCATTTGGAAATGTTTCCGTGACATAAAGATTAATAAAAAAACATTGCACATCAATTACAGAAACATCCACCTCAACATTTAATTTGGATCAAGACTTTCTAAATCAAACAGGTGGCTGTCAATCATCCTCACATGATGTCAACTGGTTTGGATGTACATATTTCTTCACAATGCAGCAGTCCTGAAAAAATGTCCTTGCTACCCAATAACATGTTCTTCAATTGACAAGACACACACTCAGGGCTAGATTTTCATGGGAGCCTGGCTGACAACAGAGATCTTTTAACAATGGTGGGTGGGATCTGACAGTGCAAGTCCCACCTGTATTTCCAACAGATATAATTTTTGACAGCGGGGGGTCAGCAGTAGTATGGGAATATAAATTTATGAGGCAGTGCAAATGGTCTTGAAGAGTGGATGAGCCTTGTTTTAAATGCCATAATCTAAAATCTTTTAAATACCTATTCCTTTAGATATAGAAAAAAAACCAAGCTAATTTGTAGTTAGAGTTATAAAAAATCTCCTTGTCATTATCTCGAAATTCCTAGAGTTTTTTTTGTCATTTCCCAAGGGCTGTTATTATTCCTGTGATCATTATGAATACTTGGCCCAGTTTCAAACAGCACTTATCTCAGCAAGAGAGGGAAGGGTTCACATTTTGATTGACAGCTTCAAGGGACTAGTAAAATGATTAGTTGCCACTGATGTGATTACTGAATAAAAAATTGTTTTTACAACAAATTAAACTCTGGAGGGAATTTAAAATATTTGAATAGGTTTCATGAATGGGAATCCAAAAGAACTGTGGATGCTGAAAAACAGAAACGAAAAATAGAAATTGATGGAAAGACTCAGCAGGTCTGCCAGCATCTGTGGAAATAAAGAAAGGTATGAAGAAGAGTCATGTTAACTCTGATTTCTTTCTACAGATGCTGCCAGACTTGCTGAGTCCTTTCAGCAATTTCTGTTTTTGTTTTTAATGAATGGATGAGTTTTCTTCAGTATTAATTGGATATGAATGAAGGTTCTGTATGATTGTTGAAGTTTAACTTTCTTTCATCTTCACAAGACTCCTGATGTCTGCCCAGAGTGGATACTGGCTGAAAAGCAATGACACTGACATGGGTGATATCTGATGGCTTGCATGTGGCATGAGTTATGGCAAGGTGGCTTAGATTTAGCACTGCTGCCTCACTGCACCAAGGACCATATTCACTTCCACCCTTGGGTGACTGTCCATGTGGAATTTGCATGTTCTCCCCGTGTCTGTGTTGGTTTCTGTCAGGTGCTCCGGTTTCCTCCCACAGTCCAAAGATGTGCAGGTTAGATGGATTGGCCATGCGGGGATAGGGTATGGTGCTCGGTGTGGATGGTATGCTCTTTGGACCATCAGTATAGTCTCAATGGTCTGAATGGCTCATTACCGCACTGTTGGGATTCTACAAGTTGAGGGGGCATGGGATGTGAGGAGACTCACAGATGTGAAGGAACACTTCAATAGGTTGGGATGCATGCGTTGGCATCGACAGATTCTAAGGAGTGACTGGGGATGATTTTAGAGGTGGAATGATTTACGGCATTTAAAACAATTGGAGCAATGTCCGAGGGAACCAAAAGAAGTGTTTTGGCCAGACTTCTAACTCGCTTCTCCCTCCGGCTGCCTATGATTTACTTCTGGGTTTGGCATGCCTGATTCTATTCTGCTCCTGACTTCCCAGAATGAAAATTGCGTGTAACATTGCACTTTAAACCATGGAAAAGAAATGCCAAGTCAGGAAATTTCCCAATTATCTCAGAGTCATAGAGGTCGACAGCATGGAGACAGGGCCTTTGGCTCAATTTGCCCCTGCCGCCCAGTTTTCACAATTAAACCAGTCCCATTTGCCTGTATATGGTCCATATCCCACCATATCTATCCCATCTATGTATCTGTCTACATGTTTCTTAAATTACTAAATTGTACTCACTTCGACCACTACTTCTGGCAGTCCGTTCCAGACACTCACCACCCTCTGTGTGAAAAATTGCCCCCCAGACTCTTTTGTATCTCTCCCCTCTCAACTTAAGCCTACGCCTTCTAGTTCTGCACTGCCCTACCATGGGGAATAGCTGTTGGCTATCTACCTTATCTATGCCTGTCATAATTTTATATACCTCTATAAGGTCACCCCTCAGGCTCCTACGCTCCAAGGAAAACAGTCCCAGCCTCTCCAACCTCTTCTTATAGTTCAGACTTACAGTGAAAATTCAGCCTGTGATATCAATTCAGTGCTTCTCATCTATTGATGAAAAACATAAATTTAAAATTTCACGAAATTTAATGGCAGCCGGATCATAACATCCCTCTCCAACACCTTCTTTAATTCATCCAATGACTGCAGAAGTAGTTGTTTGGCAGTAAAACACGAGTACTGCTGGAAAGACACATTTTGATGAACCTTTTCACCTTGCACTCTTCAGGACAATTCCCAAGAATTTCAATTTAAGAGAAAACCAACAGTCCACTAACCAATCAATCAGCACTCTCCTCTCTCTCATAGGGTATAAATATTGATTTTCTCTTTAAATTGGCATTGTTGTGAATTGACCTGAGCAGTGCAAGATAAAAAGCTTGGACAAAATGTGCACTTTCTTCCGCAATACTCAAGTATATTCTGAATGAGCAAAAACTTTAAGGTACAGAGCTGCCATCAGTACTTTTTAAAAAAGACAAACACTTTCATGTTCAGTCTCCAAAGGAATTTGGCAACCTGCCCACACGACTCTGCAAAATGAAGTCAAAGTGGCATTCAAGTCAGATTACCGTCAAATTTATACCATCAAAAGAATACTTCTGGTGTTAATCTAAGTATATTTGAAAACAAAGATGAAACCACATACATTTTATATGGAATACTGCATAACTCCGGAACACCCTGAAGTCTTTCACTGACAATGAATTATTTTTGAAATGTAGTCAGTGTTATAATATGCAAACCATGCCAGCTAACTTATGCATAAAAAAGGATTGTAAATGGAAAAGGTAAATAATTGGATAACCTGCTTTAATGGTAATAAGCATGAATCAGTTACGAGAGTTTTAGACTTAAGTAAGGCCGACTTTAACGGGATGAGACAGAGACGGTCAATAGTAAACTGGGAAAATCTGCTAATGGGTAAAACAATGAAAGAACGGTAGAGGATCTTTAAAGAAACATTTAACATTTTACAAAACTAGTTTATATCCTGAGAGGGGAAAGCTTAATTTCACTGAAAAACAGACATGGACAACTGATGAGATGAGGGACAGCTTAAAATTAAATGAAAAAGCTTACAAAAATGCAAAAACTGAACACAGATCCTGCTGAATGGGAAAGATACAAAAACCAGCAAAGGACCACAAAGCAGCTATAACAGCTACTAAAAGAGATTATATCCCTAAACCACTTGCACCACACCTTAAACAAATGCCCTCCGGTCTTAGACACATCTGCCGTGGGGAAAAGACTCTCACGATCGACTCTATCCAAACCTCTCATCATTCTGTATACCTCAATCAGATACCACCCCCATCAGCCTCTTCTGCTCCCAGAAAAACAAACTCAGCCTAGCAGTCTCTCCTCATAACTGAGACTTTACATCCCACGCAACATCCTGGTGAATCTTCTCTGCACCGTCTCTAATGCAATCACATCCTTCTGATAGTCTGATGACCAGAACTGCACACAGCATTCCATCTGTGGCCTAACCAATGTTTTATGAAGTTGTAACAAGCCTTCCTTGCTCCTATATTCTTTGCCCCGGCTAATGAAGGCAATCATCCCATATGCCTTCTTCACCACCCTGTTCAACTGTGCTGACACCTTCAGGGATCTATGGACTCGTAAACCCAGGTCCCTTTGTTCCTTAGAACTCCATAGGGACCTATCATTCAGATACATTCTTCCTGTATTAGACCTCAAAATGCATCTCCTTGCACTTATTGAGATTCAATTCTGTCTGCCATTGCTCTGCCCAATTTACCAGCTGATCAATATTAGACTATTGTTATCTGCAATCTTCCTATTTACACCTTTTACATTCACATCCAAGTCATTAATGTACATAACAAACATCAAGGGTCCCAGCACCAACTCCTGTGGTACCACCACCGGTCACAGGTTTCCAATTACAAAACAACTCTCTGCCAACACCCTTTGTCTCCTATTCCTAAACCAATTTTGGATCCAGTTTGCCAACTTGCCTTGGATCCCATGAACTCTTACCTTTTGGATCAGCCTTCCATGTGGGATCTTGCTGAAGGCCATAATGAGTTACATGTGAACCATATTCCTCAGTATTTCCCAGGTTACTGAATGCAGGAGTAGACACAAAAATACACAGCTTGGTTTTATTTTGCTTGGACTTTAGTACATAAATGAATCTGACATCTGATTTAGGGCGGGTGATGCTGGCAATTGTGATCATTCATCTCCTTTGTGTAATTTGATCCAACAACAACCAGGGAAATGGGCCAAACACAGGCAAGTGGGACTAGTTTGGTTTGGGAAATCTGGTTCAGCATAGATGAGTTAGACCGAAGGGTCTGTTTCTGTGCTGTGTGACTCTGACTCTGTGGTCCCAATGAAATTATATCAACTGCACAACCCTCAATATATTTAGGTACATTTTCAAAAAACTCAATTAAATTAGTTAGGCAGGTTCTCCCATAAACAAAACTGTGTTGACAATCCCTGATCAATCCCTGCCTTTCCAAGTATGGATTAATCCTGTCCTTCAGAATTCTTTCCAATAACTTGTCGGCCACTGACGTCAGACTAACTGGTATGTAATTACCAGGCCTATCCATGTGGCCCTTCTTGAACAAAAGAACCACATTAGCCATCCTCCAGCTTTGTGGCATTTTACCGCTGGCCAGCGAAGTATTAAGTATATCCACCAGAACGCAGCAACATTCTTCCTTGTCTCTCATAGCAGCCTGGGATACATTTCATCAGGCCCTAGGGATTTATGCACCTTTACGGACAAAAAAATCTAATATCTCCTCCTTATTAATCTTAATGTGTTCTAGAATCTCACCATCCAACTGAAGTCCCCGCCTACAATATCTTTCTCCTGTGTGAATACAGATGAGAAGTATTCATTTAAGACCCCATCCATGTCCATTGTCACACTGCACAGGTTGCTCCTTTAGTCTGTAATAGGTTCCACTCTTTCCCTGGTAATCCTCTTACTCTTAATACACTTATAAAAAGCATTGGGGTTTTCCTTGATGCCTTTTGCCAAGATATTTTGTGGCTCCTCTTTGTCCTCCTAATTTTCTATTTTAAGCACCTTCCTACACTCTAGGGAGTATGAAGATCTCCCCTCATTTAAATGCACTATACCTGACATATGCTTCCTTCTTTTTCTTTGTCAAACTCTTGATATCCCTTGATATTCAGGGTTTTCTGGACTTGTTGCCCTTACCCTTCACTCTTAGAGGAACATGCTAGTCCTGAATTTTCACTATCCTACTTATAAAAGACCCCTACTTTCCAAATGTTGACTTACTTGCAAGGAGCTGCTCCCAGTCTACGTTTGCCAGATCCTGGCAAATGTCTAATGATATTGAAATCAGCCTTGCCCCAATTTAGACACTAAACTTCTGCACTATCCTTATCTCCTTTTATAATGACCTTGAAACTCAGAGAGTTATGGTCACTATCCCTAAAATGCTCACCCACTGAAACTTCAACTACTTGACCAGCTTCATTCACTAGGATTCGATCTAGCACTGCCCATCTCTAAATAGGACTAGTTATGTACTGGCTCAAAAAGTTCTCCTGGATGAACTTTAAAAATTCCACCCTGTCTAATTCCACCCACACAAAGGCAATCCAGTTAATATTAGCAAAGTTAAAGACCCCTACAATAATAATTATGTTGCTATCACACCTTTCTATGATTTGCCTATACATCTGTTGGGAGGCCTGTGGTAAAATCCCAGCAATATAATCATCCCTTTTTTATTTCTAAGCTTGCTCATTATTGCAGTGATGATTTCCTTTATCAATAATGCAATGATTATCTTTAAAAGTTCCCTAGTTGCAGGAGTCATCCGTCTGTACTGAAAAATTGCACTTGTCCTTCAACTTTTTAAGAAGGGCGAAAGAGGAAATCAGGGAATTACCGACCAGTTAGCCTAATATCTGCGGTGGGGAAATTGTTGGAGTCTATAATCAGGAATGGGATAACTGGACACCTTGAAAATTTTCAGTTAATCAGGGAGAGCCAGCATGGATTTGTGACAGGTAGATCATACCTGACAAACCTCGCTGAATTCTTTGAAGAGGTGACTAAGATATTAGACAAGGGAATGTCTATGGATGGTGCTAATATGGACTTCTAGAAGGCATTGTTAACTAAGGTAGAAGGCTATAAAATTAAGGGCAAATTATTGACATACCTATGAAATTGTTAGCGTGGCAGGTGATAGAAAGTAGGGATTATGGACGGGTATTCAAATTAGCAGATGTGCCCAGTGGCGTCCCATGAGGATCTGTGTTTGGGCATCAATTATTCACATTATTTATTAATGACTTAGATAATTGCATAGAAAGTCATGTATCCAAATCTGCTGATGACACAAATTTAGGTGGCATTATACACAGTGTAGATGATAGCATAAAATTACAAAGGGATATTGATAGACAAAATATATGGGCAATACTGTGGCAAATGGAGTTCAATGTAAGCAAGAGTAAAGTTATTCATTTTGGACCAAAAAAGAATAGGTCACAATACTTCCTAGAAGGTATTAAATGCAGTGGATATCCAAAGAGACTTGAGGGTTCAGTTGCATAGATCTTTAAAATATCACAAATAGGTGCTGAAAATAATCAAGAAAGCTAAAGGACTGCTGACCTTTATATCTAGAGGACTGCAGTATAAGAATACAGAAGTTATGTTACAGTAATACAAAACCGTGGATAAACCCCATTTGGAATACTGTGAGCAAATTTCGGTACCACACCTTAGAAAGGTTGTATTGGCTTTGGAGGGAGTACAATGTAGGTTTACAAGAATGATACCCGGACTTCAGAGGTCAAGCTACAAGGAGAGATTACACAAATTAAGCCTGTTTTCTCTAGAATTTAGATGGTTAAGGGGTGATCTGATTGAAGTCTTCAAGATACTAACAGTAATAGACTGCGTAGATAATGATAAACTATTCCCACTGGTTGGGATCTCCGAATTTTCCAATAAAATTCTGCTGCAGCAAAACGACACAACAAACATTCCCTCATCTCAGTGCACTCGGACATTGAAGGCCATCAATTTAACTGGGACATCGTGACCATCCTCGCTCAAGCCAACCATAGATATGCATGGGAATTCCACCCATAATGCAATCAAACATGTAGAATTAGACTACATATACAACCCCATGCAAAAAAGAACCAGAAATGACACAACCCAACTTAACAGACCGGATAATATAAATACCAAGTGGAGTAGAACAACATCACTTCATTGGAGGCCGCACTGATGATGTTACCCAGCACTGTGATGAAACATCTATACGATAACCAGCCACCTCGGCGAGCAAGCCAACAACCACATCCACAACCCGAGCTACAAATCTTCGCAAGAGCCTTAAATATATTGGGCCATCATAATGGCTCAGATTTTGCTGGAGCCATCTTGCATCCATTAGTTACACACTTTGTCTCACCGTCCGGCTTGAAAAAAGAATTTCTCTTTAAATTGGTGGAAGTGGGACCTGAAAATGGCATAGCCAAACAAACAAAGCATCGGGGCGTTTGGTGAAAGACTGATCCATCAATCTATCTTTTTAACCAATTAGATTTAATGACTGAGTTAGGAACAGAGGATTTGGGCAAAACAGGAACAGAAAGAGAAATGAAAGAATGTTTAAAAGAGCAAAATAATGATTGGACTGAAGGAGAATTTTACAGAATGGGAAAATTGTCTCCAAGGATCATTAGATTGGGAGGGGAGCAATTCTATTGAATTATTTTCACTATTGTTAATTATTGAAAAATAATGACATACATAGAATCTGCAATAATGCTTGATACAAATGTAGAAAAGTTGAAACTTTATCAGACATGTACACATGTAACAAAATTCTTGAATGTACCATAGCGTGTCTAGCAGCCAGTGACATCTTTGCTATTATATGAAAATATATCATGTGGAGTTTTTAGAAAGCAGGAAAACATCAGTTATTTCAGGAGCTTGGATACATAAGCAAATTGCAGTTGCTCAAAATTGCTCTGAAACAAAATAGTGTCACGACCTTGATGGGAAGAGTGCATTAAAAATCAAGCCCCTCAATTCCATGAATCATCACAGATGTGAAAATGACTGAACTAATCAGCTGAATGGTTAATTTGCCTGACTAAGAGAACTATCTAAGATAAAGGAAACTCACACCAGGTTTCATCAATTAATAAGAAAACAAAAGCTTATTTATTTTTCCAAACTTATCCTCTAACATGATGCAAAATGTATTTTTAATTACTAATATGCAAACTTAAACAATACCCCCTTAAAATCCAAACATTTGGTCACAAATAGGGCAGATGAGACAGACAATTTTGCAGGAATATCATTGGTGAAAAATATAGACTAAAACGAACAAAATCTGTAGACAAAGAGTCTAAACCACAAAGGTGAAATGAAATGTCTTTCTCAAAGTTCTTTTGGTTTTTGGTGATGATATTGCACAGTTGTTTACATTACCAATCCTCAATTCAGTAGTAGCTCAGTTGGACCCACATTTTCTGAGTTGGAAGTTCATCTTTTCAAAATCTTTTGATGCTGACTTTCTTTGATTCACAGAAGTAGAAAGAGACAGAGAGATATGGCTTTTTTCGAGGTTTGAGTGCCTGTTCTCATGAGTTCTGTGACAAAACTGCTACTTAAAGCCAATTAAAAAGCTGTTGTTGGGCAGTTTTTATCAAAGCCAAGGGCACATCTGAATATCCAACTTGGGGTTGTACCTTAGCAGTTATTTTACTGACTAGTAACCCAAAGGATGCTTTGCAGATATGAGTTAATTTCTACAACTAGTTTGGGAACTCAAATTCAGTTAGTTAAATAAATTTGGAAGAAAAAAAACTAGTACCAGTAACGGTTACCGTGAAACTAACAGTTTGTTGTAAAAATTGATCTAGTTCAATAACTTTCAACAGGGAAGGTAATCTGCTATCTTTAACTGGTCTGGCCTTTATGTGGTGCCAGACCCACAGCTATATTTTTGATTCTTAACTGCCCCTCGAAATAGCTTAGCAAGCCACTGAGTTGTATAGACAACAAAAGTGCTTGTCCTGCCAGAATTGCTCACATCCGGATAACGAGTAAGGATTCATTCAGGAACTCTAGGACCTTAAGCTGTCCCAAACACAAGGCCAAAATAACTTTACTTTTGTAAGATGTAGAAGTGGAAAGGGAAATCAAAAGTGAGAAAAAAGATGACAAAAATAAATAAATGCGCAATTCCAATTTTGTGAATCAAGGCTCACAGCTGAACACGTTTTACTGTAACACAAATTCACCTATAGCTTCCATTCTGTTCCATTAAAAAGGTAATCAATAGCTGAACATGCTGCAGAATGTCATTCAAGTACCAAACCAATTATACCAGGGAGACAGGCGTCAGCTAAAATCACAGTACTGACAGCTAATGTGATCCAGTATCCCAACGTGGGTGTTTTGTGACATAAGCAAGGCCAGGCCGTACCCTCACACACTGATTTAACTTTGATCAGCGCTGACAATGTTCGCTGGTTGGTATTGGACAACTCAAGCCGGTAAAAGTCTGTGAAATATCAGAATTATAATGTTCACAATGAAGACACAAGTTCATGAGCACCTCACCTACATGAATTTTAACAGCAATCAGCAAATAATTGCACCAGAGATTATCCTTGAAACCAGATGCTGATCTTTGCATTTTAATTTTTATTGCTGCACATAACTTAAGGATATTGATTAAATTAACTTTCACAATAACATGTCACATTTTACTGAAATGGATTCACTCACAGCTGAAGGGTGGGAGTGGAAGGGGGATGGCATGGACCGTAATTGATCAGGAACTTGTTTGCCAGAACAGTGGCTTTGGTGTTGTTTTTTAACTTAGCCAATTCATTACCATCCTGCTGCTAGGTTTCCCACCCAGTCACAGAATGTGGGTGTGACGACAACCTGTATTTGATTAAAGGAAGGCTTTCTACCTACAGGAGGTCAGAATGACAGAATTCCGTACCAAGTTTCAGTTACCACAGGAATGGAGGAGTGGGAAGATCGTCTCTGGTTGCTGGTTTTTCCCTGGAGGTCCTACTGTGGGGTCTGAGGGACAGATGTGGTGCTGTTTCACCTCCTGAGAGATGAGGAGCCAAATGACGGGCAGCACATCACTTGTCTCGACTCTTTATGAGCTACTATAGGCTGTTTTTCTCCTGCAATGAGAGAGAGGCAGGTATGAGGGAAGATGAAAATGGATGGCACAGTTATTAGTGTTGGTTCAAGTGGGAAGGTGTCCTAAACAAGTCAGAATGGTGAACGGCTTCGAGGAAAACTTGCAGGTGGTGTTGTTTCCATGTATTAATTGCTGTTGTCGTTCTAGATTGTAGTGTTTATGGGTTTAGAAGCTGCTAAGGAACCTTGGTGAATTTCTGCAGTGCATCTTGTAGATGGTACATATTGCTGCTACTGAGCTTTGTTGCTGAAGGTACTGAATGTTTGTGGATCTGCAAATCAAGCAGGCTGCTTTGTCCTAGATATTGTCAAGCTTCTTGAGTGTAGTTGGAGTAACACTCATCAAGTGGGAATTAGTTCATCATACTCCTCCTTTTGTCTTCAAGATGGTGGAAAGGCTTCATGATATGAGTTACTCATTTCAGGATTCCAAGCTTCTGACGTGCTGTTGTAGCCACAGTATTTATATGACTAGTGCAGTTCACTTTTTCATCTTTTTACAAGTGAGAACAGTTTCTTCCTGAAAAACTCTGTCCAGGCCTCTCATGGCTTGAAAACTTCAATCAAGTTCTCCTCTTCAAGGAAAACTGTCCCAACTTTACCAATCTATCTTCATGACTGACGTTTCTCTTCCCTGGAACCATTCTTGTGAACCTTTTCCACACTCTCTACAATTAGGTCACATCTCTCCTAAAGCGTGGAACTCAGAACTGCATACAATACTGTAGGTAATAGCTAAGTAGTATTTACAAAGGTTCAGCATAATCTCCCTGCTTTTGTACTCTATGCCTCTATTAATAAATTCCAGGTTCCTGTGTGCTTTGTTAACCGCTCTCCCGACTTGCTTTGCCGCCATTAACAACTTATTCACATATTCACATGGATCTCTCTGCTCCTGTACTCCTTTTAGAGTTGCACCTCTGTTTTATACTGTATCTCCATGTTCTTGCTACCAAAATATATTACCACAGACCTTTCTGCATGGAAATTAATTTGCCACCTACCTACTCATGCCACCAAATTGTCAATGTCCTTTTGAAGTTCAACACTGTCCTCCTTATAGTTTGTTGCCAGACCAGCAAATGTTTCCTTGTTGGATATTTCCAACTTTTCCTGGTCGGGATGGAAGACCAATGACCTGAAGCATTTGTTAGTTTGGATTCTCACCTAGATTCTACCTAACATGTCAAGTATTCCCACCATTTTCTGTTCTTGTTTCATAAAAATGTTAAGTTAATTAGATTCATGTGGAAGACTAAACCTCTGGACACAAACTGAATCAGTGGCAAAGGCAAGGATTTTGTGGTTGCGACAAAAGTATGAAGTTCATTTTGATGAAACCAAATTCTAAGTAGACATTGTTCCTGTAAGACTTGGCAGTTTGCGAGTTTGTTTTAGCTAGCAATTTTGTCCTAATTACTAATTTATACAATTTGAATTTGTCCAAAGGAACTATATACTTATACTTTCAAACTCAAATCACACAACATCAGGTTATAGTTTGATTTCTAACTTTGTCCACCCCAGTCCAATACCGACACCTCTTCATCATGACTTTCAAACTCAACCACTTACCAGATGCAATTTTTGTGGGGCAGCCAATGTGGATCCTATTCAATCATGACAAAAGGTTACTCAGAGAGTGGTCGGGACGTGGAATGCACTGCTGGAGAGGGTAGTGGAGTCGGCCTCAGGGGCATTTCAGCAGCTATTAGATAGGCATATGGATGATAGTATAAGGTAGAGGTGGAGGTTAGATAGACCTTAGGTTTATGGTAAAAGTTCGGCACAACATCGTGGGCCGAAGGGCCTGTACTGTGCTGTAGTGATCTATGTTCTATGTTCTAATATGCTGCTGATAGTTTCAGGATGGCTGAATAACAGTGAGGGAATGTATCTGGGGAGAGAGGAGGAAATGGGTTGAAGGAGAGGGTTTCATCTCACCTTCCAGTTTCTTTCTCCTGCAGCTACTGCTCTACTTAGTTCATGTCCTCCCCTTAATCCTCCTACAGATCACGGGAGACAATGTGGCAAAGATGTCAGTAATCAAGCAAACCATTTCTCTTGGTTACTCCTATAAGTTACACAGTAAAGCAGAAAAGCACAGCATTTACTCCATTTAAATTAAGCCCTTGGAGAATTTCTAGAGCAAATGTTGATCAAGTTTTGGTGAAGTCTTGATAAAGTTTTACAGAAAGTGTTCATATACGCTTCAAACCTCTTCAAACCTCCAGCATTACGTGAACACTAAAAGGTGCAATATCTCTATGCATCACTCAAAATTCTCTACAATTCTTTTTACTCTTGTTCAGCTATTGCTGTTAGGAGGGCTGTTAGGTTAAGCACTATACACAAAAATGGTAATGAAAGCAAAATGTTGTGGATGACAGAAATCTGATACAAACAGAAAATGCTGGAGAAACTCACCAGTTTTAGCAGCATCTGCGGAGAAAGATACAGAGCGAATGTTTCTGTTTCTGTTTCTGTACATAAAGCATTCACTCTGTGTCTTTCTCCCACAGATGCTGCTGGACAGGTTGAAATTTCTCTAACATTCTCTATGTTTGGTCCACCAAAATGCTGTTAGCCTAGTCAATGAGTGCTAACAGATAAATGGGAATCAGCTCTGCAATGTTCCTCCAAATGACGAGTCTTAATACAAGCTACAACTCCTTTAGCAAGGTGCCTTTCTGTTCAAAATGTGAGTTAAACTGTGTTTCCATTCAAGACCCCATTTAGGGCTCAAAGTATCTGCGGAAAGTTGTCCTCTGTGGCTTTCCCAGCATTTAATTACACACACTTGTGGCTTACTCAACGTTGTTTATAGAACATGCTGCCTCACTGCACAGAGGTGGTGGAGGGGTTGGAGGATCACGGCTGAGTGCCATCAATATTGTTATGATCCTAGACCAAACTGCCAAATCTATGTTACAATATGGATAGTGTCCAATAACCTTTTGTTTTAAAAGTAGTCAAAGTGAAAGATCTAGGGTACTTCCAAAGAGAACAAAGCTATCAGCTTATGCTCTATGGTATTCCTTGGTTTTGAACAAGCAATGTTAAACTTTACAATACAATGTTAGAACAGTCAAACAAATCTACATGTACAACTTATGTTCTAATACCCAGCATAATATGTGGTAAATATGCACAATAAACTATGATTGAACAGACCACAATGCACATCAAATAATAAATATGAACAAGACAGATCCCAGACTTCACAGCAATTTCCCCAAGATGTTAATACTAGGCCATCAAGCGAGAGGCCCAGGCCTACCAAACGGACTCCTGCTGTCTATGGCAAGGCCTAAACGACATTACCGGATACAAAATGAAACAGTGTAAGATGGCGGACAATGACACATCCCTCCCTGCCATGCTCAATGCTTTCTATACTCCGTTTGAGTAGAATACACCAGTGCATCGACGCCTGTCCCAACAGCACCAGACTCACCTCCTCCCTCTGCCACCATTTCAGAAGTCAGATCAGTTTGATTGGTCAAACCAGGTCGGTCATGGCAGTCTTGAGGAGGGGTTCATAGAATGCATCCGTGATAATTTCCTTGAACAATATGTAATGGAACCTACGAGGGAGAAAGCTATCCTAGATCTAGTCCTGTGTAATGAGACAGGAATAATTAATGATCTCACAGTTAGGGATCCTCTCAGAAGGAGCGATCACAGTATGGTCGAATTTAAAATACAGATGGAGCGTGAGAAGGTTAAATCCAGTACCTATGTCCTGTGCTTAAACAAAAAGGACACTATGAAGGAATGAGGGAGGAGTTAGCTAAGGTAGAATAGGAGCAAAAACTTTATGGTGGGTCAATTGAGGAACAGTGGAGGACTTTCAAAACAATTTTTCACAGTGCTCAGCAGAAGTATATTCTAGTGATAAGGAAGAACTGTAGGAAAAGAGAGAGCCAGCCATGGATGTCTAAGGTAATAAAGGAAAGTATCAGATTGAAAAAAAACACATAGAAAAAAGCAAAGAGTAGTGGGAAACTTGTAGACTGGGAAATCTTTAAAGGCCAACAGAAAGCCACAAAAAAAGCTATAAAGAAAAGTAAGATAGATTATGAGAGTAAACTAGCTCAGAATATAAAAACAGGCAGCAAAAGTTTCTATAAATACGTAAATCGTAAAAGAGTGGCGAAGGTAAACATTGGTCCTTTAGAGGATGAGAAGGCCAATTTAATAACTGGGAATGAGGAAATAGCCGAGACATTAAACAGTTATTCCGTGTCGGTCTTCACAGTGGAAGACACAAATAACATGCCGAAAACTAATAGCAAGAAGGTTATAGCAGGTGAGGACCTAGAAACTATCATTATCACTAAGGAGGCAGTACTGGGCAAGCTAATGGGGCTAAAGGTAGACAAGTCTCCTGGCCCTGATGAAATGCATCCCAGGGTACTAAAAGAGGTGATGGGGGAAATAGCAAATGCACTAGTAATTATTTACAAAATTCACTGGACTCTGGGGTGGTTCCTGCAGATTGGAAAACAGCAAATGTGATGCCACCGTTTAAAAAAGGAAGTAGACAAAAAGCAGGTAACTATAGGCCAGTTAGCTTAATTTCAGTGGTGGGGAAAATGCTTGAATCTATCATTAAGGAAGAAATAGCAAGACATCTGGATATAAATTGTCCATTGGGAACACCCAGCATGGGTTCATGAAGGGTAGGTCATATTTAACTAATTTGATGGAATTCGTTGAGGACATTACTTGCATGGTGGACAATGGGGAACCTGTGGATGTGGTGCCTTCTGGATTTCCAGAAGGCATTTGACAAGGTGCCACACCAAAGGCTGCTACATAAGATAAAGTTGCACGGTATTACAGGTAATGTATTGGCATGGATAGAGGATTGGTTGACCAGTAGAAAGCAAAGAGTAGGGTAAATGGGTGTTTTTCTGGTTGGCGGTCAGTGGCTAGGGGTGTGCCTCAGGGATCAGTGTTGGGACATCAATTGTTTATAATTTACATAGATGATTTGGAGTTGGGAACTAAGTGTGGTGTGTCAAAATTTGCAGATGACACTAAGGTGAGTGGTAGAGCAAAGTGCACAGAAGACAGTGAAAGTCTGCAGAGGGATATAGATAGTCTAAGTGAGTGGGCAAAGGTCTGGCAGATGGAGTACAATGTTGATAAGTGTGAGGTCATCCATTTTGGTAGGAATAACAGCAAAATGGACTATGTTTTAAATGTAAAAAATTGCAGCATGCTGCTGTGCAGAGGGACTTGGGTGTCCTTGTGCATGAATTGCTGAAGGTGGGATAGCAGGTGATTAAAAAGGCAAATGGAATTTTGTCTGCCATTGCTCGAGGGATGGATTTTAAAAACAGGGATGCTACGCTGCAGCTGTATTGGGTCCTGGTGAGGCCACACCTGGAGTACTGTGTGCAGTTTTGGTCTCCTTACTTGAGAAGAGATATACTAGCACTGGAGGGGGTGCAGAGGAGATTCAGTTGGTTGATTCCAGAGTTGAGAGGGTTGGATTATGAGGAGAGACTGAGTAGACTGGGATTATACTCAATGGAATTCAGAAGAATGAGGGGAGATCTTATAGAAACATATAAGATTATGAAGGGAATAGATAAAGTGGAGGCAGGGAGGTTGTTTCCACTAGCAGGTGAAACTAGGACTAGAGGGCATCGCCTCAAAATAAAGGGAAGCAGATGTAGGACTGAGGTCAGGAGGAACTTCTTCACCCAAACGGGTTGTGAATCTGTGGAATTCCCTGCCCAGTGAAGTGGTTGAAGCTACCTCACTGAATGTTTTTAAGGCAAGGCTAGATAAATTTTTGAACAGTAAAGGAATTAAGGGTTATGGTGAGTGGGCGGGTAAGTGGAGCTGAGTCTCAAAGATCAGCCATGATCTTATTAAATGGCGGGGCAGGCTCGAGGGGCCTGATGGCCTACTCCTGCTCCTAGTTCTTATGTTCTTATGTTCCTGAGAGTCAACCCAAGGAAGCGACGGGCCTGGACGGTGTCCCCGGTGGAGCACTCAGATCCTGTGCAAACCAACTGGTGGAGGTATTCACCGCCATCTTCAACCTCTCCCTCCTACAAGCCAAAGTCCCCATATGCTTCAAAAAGACCACCATTATCCCTTTACCCAAGAAAACACATGCAATGTGCCTTTGACTACCGCTCAATAGCTCTGACTTCAATAATCATGAAGTGCTTCGAGAGGCTGGTCATGGCCCACATCAACTCCACTCTACAACCTGCCTCGATCCCCTACAGTTTGCCTACCGACGTAACAGATCCAGAGGATGCCATATCCCTAGCCCTGCACTCATCCCTGGAACATCTGGACAACAAAGACACCTACGTCAGACTCCTGCTCGTTGACTACAGCTCCACCTTCAACACCATAATCCCCTCCAGACTGATCTCAAGACTGTGTAACCTTGGTCTTCGCTCTGCCCTCTGCAACTGGATCCTCAGCTTTCTGACCCATAGACCACAATCAGTAAGGATAGGTAACTGCACCTCCTCCATAATAACACGCAACACTGGAGCTCGCCAAGGATGTGTCCTCAGTCCCCTACTGTACTCCCTGTACACCTACAACTGTGTTGCCAAAATCTGAACGAATGCATTCTACAAGTTCGTTGATGACACCACCATGGTGGGATGGATATCTAACAATGACGAGTCAAAAAACAGAATGGAGATGAAAACAATCTGCAAAACTAAAGAACTGATCATCGACTTCAGAAAGAAGGCAGGAGAACACGCTCCTGTCTACATCAACCAAACTGAGGTTGAGAGGGTGAAGAGCATCAAGTTCCTTGGAGAGACGATAATCGACGACCTCAGTTGGACTCCTCACATAGATGTGACAGTCAAGGAGGCACAACAACGCCTCTTCTTCCTCAGGTGACTCAGGAAATTTGGAATGTCCATAAGGTCCCTCACCAACTTCTACAGATACACCATTGAAAGCATACTGTCCGGGTGCATAACAGCCTGGTACAGCAACTGCTCTGCGCAGGACCATAAGAAACTACAGAACGTGGTGTGGACAGCCCAGACCATCACGGAAGCCAACCTTCCATCCATGGGCTGTATTCACACGGCTCACTGTCATGGAAAGGCTGCCAACATCATCAAAGACACATGCACCCTGGTAACGATCTCCTGCAACCTCTTCCGTCAGGCAGAAGATACAGAAGCCTGAACACATGCACTAGCAGGTCCAGAAACAGCTTCTTTCCGGCCGTTATTAGACTGTTAAATGGACTTTAGCCTCAAATAATGTAACCAGCAATGTATCCTGTGTGCCTCTAAGTCTTTTTGATCTGTACATCCTTTGCTTGCTATGATCTGCCTGTACCGCTCGTAAACAAAGCTTTTCATTGTATTCCGGTACACGTGACAATAAAATCAATTAATCAAATTTCATTAGATTTCAAAAGGAACCACAATTCTTCACTTTTTCCAATCTGGTCTTGACAACGCCTTTTAAGAGCTGTTCTGTCATGGACTGTCCTTCATGGGTCTATGCTCCCTTTGATTCTGTATTTCAGTACTTACACACAGATCCCATACCAGCTATTCACTAACAGCTCGAACTACCCCCTTGGATTTTCCCTGAGCTCTAATATTCCTCAGTTGTATCAAGCAAATACTGCTTTTCAGCCACCACATTCAGTTGTACTGAACTATTTTGCAGAATAGGCAGGGAATAGAGGGATATGGGCCGGGTAGAGGCAAAGGTTTTTTAATTTAGAAAGATACCAAGTGTCAGTGTAGTCTTCATGGGATGAAGCACCTGTTCCTATGCTGTACTGTTCTTCACGCTAATGGCATGTGGCTTTTCCCATGTAGTTCTGATGCCTTCTTATCATGATGAGCTAAAAGCAGCACTGCCTAACATGGAGTCAATTTTTCTCTCATGCTCACAGATCATCAGGCTCAGTGCCTGTCACCACTGAACTCCCCTTTAGTAACTGTTGAACTGTCCTGAGAACCCTGTTGAAAGCCTTGCAACTAGTCTTGCAACTATTTCTAGGCAGAGTTGCAAGTAACTAATACTTTGGAAGTGTCAATTATAAATCTCTTGGAACTGTGTGTACTCTGAGTGTTATGTTCTCACAGAATGCTCATCTCTGCAGCACAAAGAATGGTTACAAAATGAAAGATTCATCACAATGTATATGCAGACGTTATACCAAATTTTCAATTAATGTCTCCAAGCATCGGCATTTAAATGAAGAAAGGAAAGATCCAAGAAAGATTTTCTGAAGAAGGGTCCCAAGCCGAAACATCAACTTTCCTGCTCTTCTAATGCTGCTTGGCCTGCTGTGTTCCTCCAGCTCCACACTGTGTTGTCTCTGACTCCAGCATCTGCAGTTCTTGCTATATCTAAGAAAGATTTGTTTTGATAGAAAAAGAAGCCAATATCAGAGATCCTCTGGCTATAATTTGATAGATAAAAATGGAACCAAATGAAGTCAGCATTATTATGCTGGGCAACAAGTAACAGACAGCACAGAAGGATATTGTGATTGATCATAGGATGAGGGAAATGTGCCATGGAGGCATGGAAGCCTCCATGTGTCTTAGCTTAGAGTGTTTTGAGTGTCATGGCAGAGACAAAAGCTTAACTGGAGAGATTCAAAACATGGGGTTAAGGAAATGATAGGCACAGGTTTGGGAGGAGATAATGAATTCAAGAATTGGGAGAGAAAGTGAAGTTAGAGCTGGAATACTGGTTTGTAAAGCAAGAAGCATTGAGGGTAGTATTTTAAAAAGGCTAGCGATGATAACAGTTTTGAATGGGAAAGATGCAGTAACAGAAATGGATGAACGATTTATAATCTCAGCTAGCATGCAGGCCAGGAAGGTAAATCTAATGGTCAGTGAATTATGGTCAGTAGAACAGTGGAAACGGAATGAAGGGAGCAGGAGATGGGTGACAAGGATATGACAAGCTCAGAGATTGGGGATAATAGGGGAGACATTAGAAAAGAACTTGGGATCAGGACTTAGGCAGTGGGATCCTGGACAGAGTTATGGTCAGAAATTCTTGTATGAATTTGATTTACTTGCAGTGTTGTAGGGTATAGACTGGTAGTATGGATAGGCTTTAAGGTATAATTGCTCTTATCCTATAATGGTACAATTTAGAACACACCCAGCAGCAAGACGAAGTATGAAAAAAGGCCCAGAGAAAGCAATGCTAACGATCTCATGGCCACAGACCATTCCACCTCCTGGAAACACCTGCATTGTGTGTGGTTGGAGATGTGGCTCTAGAATCGGGCTCATCAGCCCCAGAAGGACGTACAGAACTCATGACCATTGACATGGAATTTCCTAGGTGGACAATCATACCTGTTAGTGACTGATTGCTGACAACAACAATTAGAACTTCAGATTAAGAAAATATAAAATATATATTTTAAAAAAGATAAATCAACTGGCTTAATTATTTGAAAATGAGAAGCACACTTGGCACATACTTTATAAAGTCCATGTGCATTTTAATGAACCCAAACACCATAATTCATTTCCTGGAATCTTTGGTTACACTTGCTGGATTTTCAAGATTTATGACATAATAAACTCTTAACAAGCTGTGGGTTAATACACAAGACACTTCAACACTGCCTTTATTTTTACATGCTCTCAAGAATCAATGCATTCTCAACATACACTGAAACAAACATATCTCTGCACTCATACAAATACATCTAAGATAAAATGATAGATTCCTTCAAGGCTAATTTAAGAATTATGCTAAGTGGCCTTTTCAGTATAACAATTGTACATAAGTTCTTAATGTGACTATAAAAAGTCATCATATCAGTTGGAGCTTTGCGGTTGGCAAAGTTAAAAGCTGAAGGGAAATCAAATACTTGGCTAAAACTGCAATGCAATGATGCATAACATTTCAGACACATATATAAAGTCAATAAGTAATGATACAATTTATAATAAAAGGCTGCAGGTGGACTGAATGGAAAGGGAATTACTGCAACACTGGTCTTTAGGAAAATAAATACAATGGTACACAAGTATGAAAAAGATAATCAACATTCTTGGATTCCACAATATTTTGAGAGGTTTCTTTGTTCATTCATGGACTATGGGCCTTTTTGGCAAAGTCAGTATTTACTGCCTGTCCCTCCGTGAGAAGATGGTGACAAGCAGTCTTCTTGACCTGCTTCAGTCCATCTTAGAATTCCCTCCCTAAGGGCATTGCGGGTCAACCTACAATACTTGGACTGCAGTGGCTCATGAAAGCAGGTCACCACCACCTTCTCAAGGGTAACTAGGGATGGGCAATAAATGCTGGCCCAGCCAGCAAGTACTTTCGTCCTCACAGTATTCTGGATTTTCAGACCAGGTAACATATTCTTTTTGACAGTGTCCTGCTTCAATGGACATTAGTCTGGTTTTCACGGGATCCGATGCAGCTTCTCTTCATTTTGTTCAATCAAACGAGGGGACATAGCTTTAAATTGAGGGGTGATAGATATAGGACAGATGTCAGAGGTAGGTTTTTTACTCAGAGAGTAGTAAGGGCGTGGAATGCCCTGTCTGCAAAAGTAGTAGACTCGCCAAATTTAAGGGCATTTAAATGGTCATTGGATAAACATATGGATGATAATGGAATAGTTTAGGTTAGATGGACTTCAGATTGGTTTCACAGGTCGGCGCAACATCGAGGGCTGAAGGGCCTGTACTGCACTGTAATGTTCTACGTTCTATGTTCTAAACCTTTAGTCTCAATCTGCTGATACATCTATGTTGAAGCGCGTAAGCTCTACTTCAACCTGTTTAACTGGTTTGGTCATCTTCCTCCATCCTCTGTGGATGTCTTCCTAATGAACGAGACATTTTCACATCTTCAGCCATGGTGCTAGAGGACTGCTGTTTACTTAGCGTTTTCTCTGTTACTCATACTATACCACAGACCTTTCTTCTGAGGACCCTATCACTCTGCAGTGTGACTAGTTTTTACGCTCTTCCCAGCTCACATTTTTTTAACTTGTTCTCTCACAAGCTGTGAGGTCAACGTTTTCTTGTGGATTGCTGCTTTTACCCTGAAGTTGTTTGTAAGAGTATCACTTACTGTTTCTTCCTTTACATAATTTTAGCTGCTTACTGACTGTTAGCATCTTCTTAAAATGTTAATGCTATTCACATGATAAAGTCATTTGTTTTCTGAAATTTTATTTTCCTGGTTTGAATAAAATTCTCTCTTGTAACCTTAAGGTGTTTGTGCAAAGATCCCCGTTGCTGTTCACCATTTGTAAGTTGCAGTACCCACCACTAGTGGCTTGTGGTTGACACAGGTTGCTCCTTTCTATGCTGAGTCTAATGGCCTGGCTGCTGAGCAGTAGTACAGGATACACCACTATTGAGTCTTAATGAGACAAAGAACTTGCCTTCCACAACAAGATGTAGTTTATTGCTTGAGAACAACCAGGTACAAACTTTACTGACGTCAAGCATAATTACAAAGACTATCAGAAGTCAGAGATGAAATGCTTGAACCATCAAGACCTTTATGATAGATTGCTTCTTCTCAACCCAAATAATGTGTGACATCATCAGATAGGGTGGAGTCTTATGTTGCTTCACCACTAACTCTTTCAGAACCATTACTTTATATCACACAAAGCTGATGCAAAAGCAATAGCTATGAAGTATACACACAGGGCCTCAGATAATTTTTCACTCCAGTTTTCTTTGCTGCTCTGTGTGTGTTTGTACGTCTCTAATTAATACTTCCTAATTATTGTGTAACTGAATTACAACCCTAGGAGCATCAAGATTGGAAAGTTCTAGTTTTGATCTTCATTGTAGTCTTTTTCTTGGCACTCCTTCTTCTCATTCTTGGCACTCCTTCACATACAATGATCATCACGTATCCATATTGGATTGACATTTAAAACCAACATGAGTACTTCATGATGCTAAGGCTAGAAAACATTTCCTCCAGTAACCAAACGTTATTATTTTGCTGCCCATTGCTCTGTTCAACACTCCAAGGTAAGTTTTTTTTTAGATAAAACTTTTCTTTGTGGCCTAATTAACAACTTCTCACTCAAATTATTGCAACAAGTATTATGAAAATTAGAATGACAAAGAATAAAGGAACCAAAATATTAAATAGACATTTTTATAAAAAACTGTTTGCTGAAAACTGTGAATGTTGCAAAAGCCATGCACAAGTGATTCACTGATGTTTGTGCACAGTCGAGCAGCAACAATAATCATGTGCATTTCCCACCACCTCACTATCTAAGTGAATTCTATGTGAATTTCATGTTGCAAAACCACCAAGAAGCTCATAGCCTCCAGCTCTAAGCATCTAATATGGTTCAACATGGTAATCAGCTGTTTGGTAGAAAATTTCCAACAAAACCTGTAGATGTCACATTCCATGACATAGGACAAATATTTCACTGATCTCATTATCTAAGACCCCACAACGACACAACATACTGCACTTCAGAATGAAACAAATTAAAAGTTGAACCTGAAAGTAAACATCGTTTCTATAAACCATATACTTTGGCAGCATGTTACAGTTTACAAGAATGTTTAGCTTTCACATTTGTACAACAGATCAAGATGAATGAGCTTATGGTTAAAGGGATTCAAATTAATTGTATTTGCTTAGGTTTTGTGCTTGACCAATGATCATTAATAACAATCAATTTTCAACAAACATGAAGTGGCACATGCAATGTTCTTTAAAAAGAAATAAGGGCAAGAAAGCTGAAGTATTTGCACTGTTCAAGACCAATAAGCTGCAATTCAATAAAGTTAACACCACCACTGCACTATCTAAAAAAAAGGTAGTGCCAGCCGTGATCAAAGCGGCTCATAGTGCATGTTCGGAATTTGCATGTGGTCACAGATTTTATTGCAATCATTATAACATTTCAAAGACATCAGCCGCTGATGGAGCATATCGTCGTGCAAGCATATACAGATGTAAGATTTGTTGCGTTAGAAGCTACAGGTCATTCCACATCTGCCACCTCAACATGCTCAGCAGACGACAATTCCCTTTCTTAACAGCATGAAATGATTTACCAGCGTGCCATAATAGCACTTTTATTGGAAAGGCTGAACTAAAGATCATACAACAAACTACTCAAAAGTTTGAAAAATTGGTAGCAATCAATGCAAGCTACAAAACCATAATGATTAATAATCTGTACTTACAGCAAAACCAGCTCCCCAGTTTGTAAATTTAATGTAAGGAATCATAGAATCTGTCATGAGACAGAATGTTATGGGGAGTAGTAATTCCTAAACAAAAAAAAAATTACTTCTAAGTGGGAACCCATAACCCTCCTCACACAGAATGGGCATTCAGAAAAAAATGTGCAAGAATCTACTGAAAACTTGACCTTCAACATATCGGAGATAGTTTCTGGATGTGCATTCAGTGAAAGATTTCTTATTTAAATGTACAGCTTAAATGGCTAAAAATCTCCCTCTCCAGTTGTAGTCGCTCTGTCCTTTAAGTAGACATTTCATTCTCTAAGAAGCAGTTCAAACCTATTGTCATCTCATAATGATCTGCTTCCTTTTCCAGCCAGATAACTTCTAATCCCTAAATTGGCTTCCATGGTGAGGACTTCCCTGGAAACTCCAATCAAAGCTAGGTGAAGCTTCCAGCCTCATTAGCTTAGGCTCTTGAATCTAAGCACAAGTTTCCACCTGCATTCTGCCTGGTGACCTATAAAAACTGGCTCCCTCTGTCTGTTCTCTTTCCCTCTCTCTTTCTCATAGACTGTCCTTGTCCCTGAGGTTTTGGGATGACCTAGGAAAAACTTCCACCCAATCCTACAATGGTTTCAAATGGACATTTTCCAACCCAAGGCACCATGTCCATGGCAGTGTGAATCAACTTACCTTACATCCAGGTAGAAATGCAAGTTAGCTAACATTTATATCATCAACTCCATTCTACCATGAAATGAGACTGTTTAAAGTAAAACCGTTTAAGGGATCTGACATTCCCAAGCCTCTCTGTGAGACCTGGAGACTAACAGTCTATCTCCATTCAACACAGATTTACGAGATGTGAAGATCTTGCAACTTCCTTGCATTAAAACATCACTGGTCTCTCCTTGGCCTTTAACAACCCAAGCCATTCACGTGATCCTCTTCATTCCTCCATTTTACCCAAAAATTGAAGAGACAACCTCAAGATGTCATAATCTCATAAACTTCATATTTATGACAAAGTATAGGACACTTCTGTCACCTTGAGCTGCATTTCCTTGCTGCCAGCATCCACCACAGCTTGGGGGTAGCTTAGAGATAGTAGGAACTGCAGATGCTGGAGAATCAGAGATAACAAGGTGTAGAGCTGGATGAACACAGCAGGCCAAGCAGCATCAGAGGAGCAGGAAGGCTGAC
>NC_063344.1:23969389-24065342 GCF_021869965.1 Rhincodon typus
TAGAAGGGTCTAGGCCCGAAACGTCAGCCTTCCTGCTCCTTTGATGCTGCTTGGCCTGTTGTGTTCATCCAGCTCTACACCTTGTTATCTTGGGGGTAGCTTATGCAGCTTTGCCTTGTACCTCTGACAAGAAACAAGAGAGCCAGCTACAGCAGCAGCTGTAGTAGGAGAAATGCAACAGCAGCATTTTCTTTAGTCACATGCCCCTTTGCAGGACAGAGGGGATCGACAGAGAATTCCAGCTCCAAGAAGACAGGCTCTCAACGCAAGGTTTCCAGCCACAGGATCAGATCCCTTGACACATCTGCGCCCCCAAAGGTTAAGGCTTTCATGGTAGGTCATGCTGATATCTGCCAACTCTTGGGACAAGACTTTCTTCCAACTTCATCAGCTAGGCACATGTTGCTCATGGCCATCAAGGTAGCAATCGCTAGAGGGCCAATCCATTCCCCATCCCTCAGGTCTTTTTCTGTAAGAAAAGAAAAGTAGATAGAGATGAGGATAAAAAATAGGTTGTGTGGAAGAGACCAGGACAACATTTCTGGGGGATGATTGTGGTACATGGCTGCAAGATGGCAAAGGGATGAAGATGAGTTTGAGTGTAACCTTCCCACATGGGTACATGAAGAAACGTTTGGATAGACAGGAATGGGTACAGATGTAAGGGGTGTTGTTCTGATGAATGCTGCACCAGAGAAAACTGAGAAAGTGACAGGTGATGAGCTTGGATCTTGAACTGCTATGTCGCTCACTTTTTCCACATCCTGCGGTGCTGTCTCCTCTCGGTGTCTCCAAGAGGAAGGGCCCGAACCTCTGCTGCTGATGTCCTGGGTGTCTTCCATGCACATCCATTTGCTTAAGGAAGTTGTCCTGTTCCTCCCATTCTTGGGAAAGTTAAAGACATTGCAGTCTATCAGATTCCGCATCAGGACATCTAAATAATAATGCAATCCTGTGGGAGAGTTTCCAGGTCCACTCTCCACTCTGGTGATTGCTGCAGCCTCTTGTATCCATGTCTAATTGAATGTTCTTGACCCTCCCTGGCATTCTTTTAATTAGAAATCCTTCCTTTCACAAGTTCACCATGGCATCCCCACCCTGATCTCTGACTGATGAGAAAACTTAGAAGCAGGATGTTAATGTTGTGACTGAGTTAAAGAGTCAGCTCCAGCAGAAATAAGAAGCTCCTTCTACAAGATGACAAATCTGCCCAGGCATGGCACACTGGAAAAAAAATGTGGTGGGATGAAAAGTAACTTCTGCATGGTGCCGACTCCAATACTGTCCATTCTGTAAACTTATTGAAGCTAACCACACCCCAATCTTTTCCACATCTTTCTTGGTTTGCATTGTTACTGGTGGTTGAGGAAAGGCAAAAGAAAAGTTTGCACTCTCACTGCAATGAACTAGTGACTTAATCGTGGAGACTCATTTGGAAATGTGAGTGTTTCTTGCCAGGAGTTCAGAAACCTTTACATGTATGTAATGTTCTACAATTTCTTGTAGAGTTATAAGAAAGAAACAACAGCACAGCCCATCCAAAGAAATTAATACGCAAGAAATGATTGGGACTCCACACGGCATAATGAATGTCTCACTTGATGCTGAAGTTCCTGCGTGTCTGCCACTTGGCTGCAAGCTACATATCATGATTTAACCATGCAATTATTTATTTTTGGTTCGGTCTAGACAATGTAAATAACAATTATTAAAAATGAAATCTGCCCTATCGCAGATGGATAATATAAAGTAACCCTTAATTAAAATCTTCACTGCTTATATCTAAAACATTTAAACACATTCCTTCATTTGCCTTGAAGTGACTAAAGAAGCTATGAGATTCTGCACCCATTACATATGCAATGCAAGCTGACTTGGATATTATTAGTCACAATTTGTTTTCTGTAATTGAAATGAGCCAGAGCATAATGGAATGTTAAAGGATAGGGTTGATTTTAATTAGAAGTACAAAATTTACTTTGTCTATTATTTTCAGTTGGTTCAGGATGACCAACTTCATCCGAAAGCACTTAGATAATTTTAGTTTTGAAGTGAAAATTTTGTCCTTACACGAGCAGAACGCAAATTAGTGAGATGTGACACGTTAATCTTAGCCCTTTAGGATAGGGAAGAGAAACTGAAGTCACTATTTTAACCTGTCCATAAGTGTTTAAAACTGCTGTTGCATTTTGCTAGGAGCAATTCACTGACATTCTGCTCCATTCTTGCTCCACTCCATTACAGAATAGAATAGTTGCAGCACAGTTTTAGGTTATTTGACCATTGAGTCCATGCCAATTCTCTGCAAGAGCAATTCAGGCAACCCTACTCCCCTACTCTTTCTCTGTAGTCCTGTAGCTTTCTTTTTCCTTCAAGTACTTATATAATTATTTGGAGCTGGCAACAAAACTTTCACCCATAAACAAAGGTGCACAACTGAGACTGGGGGTTCAAAGATGCAATCACTTCTGACTGTAACTTTAGTTGGTTGTCTCAGTGACAAAGTCATTGGTTTTCTTGCTAGGGGAAGCAAGCAATAAGAAGAACCAAACCTACCCAAGTACCAGGCCTGCAGAGAGAGAGGCAGGGTTAATGATCCCAATGCTGACAGGAAGGAAGGGAGGGTGTGCAGGAGTCCAGCAGTGTGGAAGAACTGCATTTAAATAACCTTCTGCAATATTCCTATTGGATGGTCAGACAATCTGTCTGGTGTTGGACTAACTAATGGCCGAGAAGGCTGAGGTTTCTGGATCTTGACTGGGGCTTGGAAAAAAAACTCAGCAGATTGGGGTCAGGGGTGGTTGAACACTTCAGAAATTTTGCAGCATACAAGGAGGCCATTCGGTACATTGAGTCTGCCCTGACTTGTCTGAATTTCAATCAAATACAAATTTTCAAGGCCACTCTCATTATCTGTAAAGCTGAGGGTGATGCTGAGGCACTTTTAAACCTATGAGTCATAACAGAGATAGACCACTCAGCTACTCAAGCCTGCTCCACTATTCAATTAAATCATGGATACGATTGCTCCTTATTCCTATCTACCCTCAATAACCATTCATACCCTTGCTTATCAAGGATCTACTTAGTTAAATCACTTAATGAGAAGGATGAACAGCCCATGGTTAACAAAGGGAGTCAAAGAGAAAATTCAATCAAAAACTTTTAAGGTGGCTAAAAAACTACTGGTAGGTCATGGAATAATGATTTATTTTTCAGAACCAGCATCAGATGGCTAAAACCTAATAAAAAATGAGAAAACTGATTATGAAAGCAAATTGGCAATAAATATAAAAACAAACTGCAAGAATTTCTACAGGTACGTAAAAAGGAAAAGAGTAGCTAAAGTGAGTGGACCACTGGAGGATGCAATTGGGAAATTGATAATGGGAAATATGGAAATAGCAGGTAACTAAACCAATATTTTGCATTAGTTTTCATGTTGGAAGACATCCAAAAGGAATCAGGTTAGTAAGGTCCTAATGGGAGAAAAGATGTTCTAAAAATCTCTATTACCATGGACAAAATAGTTGACAAACTAATGGGACTGTAGGCAGACAAGTCACCAGGGCCTGATGGCCTACATCCAAGGGATTTGAAGGATTTGGCTGGAGAGATAGTGGAGGTACAGGTCGAAATATTCCCAAATTCACCATATTTCAGGAGGGTTCCAGTAGATTGAAAAACTGCTAATATGATGCCTCTGTTCAAGAAGGGAGACAGAAAATAAGAAACTATAGGCCATTTAGCCTAACATCTGATGTCACAAAAATGTTAGAGTCTATTATTAAGGAAGAAGTAGCAGGGTACTTAGAAAATTTTAATCTAATCACAAAGAGTCAGCATGGTCTTGTGAAAATCACCTTGATAAATTTTCTAGAGTTCTTTGAGGATATAACAATCAGAGTTAATAAAGGGAAATTGGTAGATGTAGTGTATTTGAACTTCCAGAAGGCTTCTGATAATGTCCCACATAAAAGTTTATGCACAAGATAGGAGCTCACGTATTAGGGGTAATACATTAATGAACTGAAGACTGATTAACACACAGAAGACAGACAGTTGGATTAATGCGTCATTTTCAGGTTGAAAAGATGCAACTGGTGGAGTACCACTGAGGCCTTACTTATTTACTATCTGTAGTAATGACTTTAGAGAGGAAGTACAGTGTGAGGTATCCAAATTTGCTGATGATTTAAAAATAGTTGGGAGGGCATACTGTGATGAGGACATACGGAACTTGCAAGGGAATATAGATAGGTTGAGCGAGTGGGTAAAAACCTGGCAGATGAAGTTTAATGTAGGAAAGTAAAAGGAAGAATGAAAAGGCAGACTATTATTTACATGGAGAAAGACTGCAAAATCATGCAGAATGTGGACAGGCTTTGGACAGTCAATAACTGAGTTATTCATTGTAGAATTTTCAGTCGCTGGTCTGTTCTTGCTCCCAAGTACTTATACGGATTCCCAATTTAAACTCAGGTCAATAGTAATTCCAGAATGTTCATGGTAGGTGATTGATCAATGATGGTAATGTTGAGTGTCATAGGTAAAGGGTTACATTCGCACATGACAAGTTGGTCATTGCCTGACACTCATGTGGTGTGAATATTTCTTGCACAAACCTGAATGTTGTTCAGGTCTTACTGCTATAGACACAGACTGTTTCTACAACTGAAGGACAGTTGTAGAATAGTTTGAATACAATAGTTGTAGAATAGTGATAGTTGAAGAATAGTTTTGAACACTGTGCAATTATCATCGTCATCATTGGTGGTTCCTCACAGACAAGGATGACTCTCTTCCACTCTCAAGGTGAGTCCATAGGTGGTATACAGACCAATTCAGCTTCTACAGGCTCTGTTACACTTCGGGGAGAAGGTGGTCACGGGAAGGGAGGGGGGAGAGGATGTGGGAGTGCGCTTCTTTTGCTGTTTTTGCCTGGCTTCCGCTTTTTCCCAACAGCAAATCTCAAGGTGCTCAGCACCTTCCCAGATGTTCCTCCTCCATTTTGGATGGTGTTGGGCCAGTGATTCCCAGGTGTCAGTGGGAATGCCACAATTTGCCAGTGAGGCCTTGACGGCATCAATGAAGCACTTCCTCTGTCCACCTGGGGCTCACCTGCTGTTTCGAAGCTGGGAGCACAGCACCTGCCTGCGGAGTCTTGTGTTGGTCATGTGGATGACATGTCCGGTCCATCACAGCCAGTCAAGGGTGGTTAGTGCCATGATGCTGGGGACGTTGAACCAGTCGAGGACACCAGGGTTGGTGCATCTGTCTTTCCAGCATATTCGCGGGATCTTGCAGAGGCAGTGCTAGTGGTACTGCTCCAGTGCTTTGAAGTGTCTGCTGTAGACAGTCCACATCTCAGAGTCATACAGGAGGGTGGGAACAACCACAGCTCTGTAAATTATGATCTCGGTGTTGGATCTGATGTTGTTGGCCTTGAACACCCTTTTCCTCAGGCAGTGCTGGATCTCTTAACTGAGAGCTGCTTTGGTCCACAGGACACTCCCAAGATATTGGAAGTGGTCAACATTGTCTAATGCCTCCCCATGGACCTTGTTGATCAGGGGTACGTTCCACAATGCCAGGCCAGGTTGCATCTTATGGATGCTCATGGTGAGACCTATGCTCTCATAAGCCCCTGCAAAGGTGCTGACGATGGTCTGGAGTACAGCCTCTGAGACTGCACATTTTCTTTATTCATTCACAGGATGAGGGCATCACTGGCTAGGCAGCATTTATTGTCCATCCCTAATTGCCCAGTGGGCAGTTAAGAATCAACCACATTGTAGTGGATCTGGAGTCACATGTAGTCCAGACCAGGTAAGGATGGCAGTTTCCTTCCCTGAAGGACATTAGTGAACCAGACGGGTTTTTCTGACAATCAACAATGGATTCATGGTCATCATTAGATTCTTAATTCCAAATATTTTATCGAATTCAAATGCCACCATCTGCCATGGCAGGATTCAAACCCAGGTACTCAGAACATTATCTGGGTCTCTGGATTAACAGTCCAGCGATAATACCACTAAGCCATCACCTCCCCTATGTAAGCATCATCTGCCTACTCCAGCCTGATGACTATTATTGTGCAATCATCAGCCTACTAAATGCATGAACTCTTCATAAACCACCTTATCTAAAAACCTAATCAATATCCATTAAAAGGTACTATGGCCTTTTCTAGAGGCTACTATACATATAGAATATGCAATGTATGAGAAATATTACCAGCAATGAACCAAGTAGCAGTGCTAAAAAACTGAAGAATTCCTTCAAGCAGAAAAATACACATTGATAAAAGAACATAATATTTAACACTGTATTCTGAATATGAGAAATTCAGTCACAATTATGAGCCAATTATCTAGCTTTACAGTTTAAATAGATTATTTAATGCATTATTTAAGTTACATGCTTTAAATCATTCCAGGGTGTAGGCATATAAAAGGAAAATATTGCAGATGCTCGAAATCTGAAATAAAAACAAAGTGCTGTAGAAATTCAACAGGCCTGGCAACATTTATGGAAAGAGAAAGAGAGTCGATGTTTGGAGTCTGAGATGACTCTTCTTTTGAAGTAGCGTCATATTGGACTTGAAACATGAACTCAGTTTCTCTCTGCACAGATTCTGGCAGACCTGCTGAGTTTCTCAATCACTTTCTGTTTTTAACTCAGAGTTATATGATATGCATTGGGATATGTGGGAATAAATTACAGGCTATAATTTGCAAGAAAGCGTTCAGTTGCTCACAAACTCCCTTCCAGTCTCGAGCTGAATCCAGGGTGGTCTCCCAGCCTCAACAACCCTCGAGGTGAAGCCTGGCACGGTCTGGAGTCACAGCCTGGTGCTGACTGGAGGCTAGGTGCCAGCGTGGACTGGGTTGGAAGGACTGTTGTTCTATTTTGTCATTTATTCCTACAATCTCCTACAATGTTGGACATTTTATTTCTTTATTTTGAACAAAAGAAAAGTACGGCACTGGAACAGGCCCTTCGGCCCTCCAAGCCTGTGCTGATCATTATGCCCTGACTAAACTAAAAAACAAACCTTTTGCCCATATTTGTTCCGTATCCCTCTATTCCCTCCCTATTCGTGTAACCATCTAGATGCCTGTTAAATGTTGCCAACGTGCCTGCTTCCACCACCTCTGCTGGCAGTGCGTTCCAGGCTCCTATCACTCTCTGCATGAAAAACTTTCCTCGCATATCTCCCTTAAACTTTTGCCCTCTCACCTTGAACCTGTGTCCCCTTGTAATTGAAACTTCAACTCTGGAAAAAAGCATCAGAGTATCCACCCTAACTATGCCTCTCATAATTTTGTAGACCTCTATCAGGTCTCCTCTCAGCCCGCCATCTTTCCAGTGAAAATAATCCTGGTCTTTTTAACCCTTCCTCATAGTCAATGCCCTCGAGACCAGGCAACATCCTGGTGAACCTTCTTCGTACTCTCTCCAAAGCTTCCACGTCCTTCTGGTAATGTGGCGATCAAAACTATACACAATACTCCAAATTTTCTAATTCTTTTTTCCTAAGAACTTGTACTAAAAAGAATGTATACCTGGTTACCTTTGTACCTAAGATGGCGCCAAAAGTGATGACTTGTAAACTTTTCACTGTACTCATCTGAGTACGTGACAATAAAGCAATTCAATTCAATTCAGTATAAACCACCTAAGTTTTGCCCATTTGACTAGATTCCTCATGACTCATTATGATCTAGCCATCTGTATTCTTCCTGTAATCCACCTGAATCCCATCAATTCAATCTTTGTCAATAAAACTTCCTAGCATTTTGCACACAAACAATACATTTAATATGCAGGCACTATGTTGAACATTCCCACACACCCAGTTTAAATAGGTAAGTTGAAATTGCAAAGTTGCAATAAATAGGAGGGGAGGAGCAGAGCATTTGGATTATGCTATATATAAAGAAAGTCTGCAATTGCACTCACCTGAGCGCACCTCCTGTGACCTTCACACCAAGTTAAAATCTCATAAATCTGCAAAATAAGGTTAATTTATTAATTTGCTAATAACTTATTGTGCAAAAGTAATACATTCAGACAAATGAATTGCAGTTATGTTTGTATATGCTTCCTACTCAGTCATTCTAATTGTTTGTCATTTATGGTAAGAACGTTGTAATTCTAAGACCAAAAACGGTATTGCTTCGTGCTAATAGGCCATTTGAAAAATAATCAAATGATCTTGTTGACAGAACCAAGGCAAATTATTAAGGGAAAATCATTTACATACATGTTTCCAAAATATTTTACACTGATTCAAAGCCAGTTTATCTGAACTAGACTCCGGCCATAAAACTAGCCACACGCCAAGTTGACACTGGGTGATTTTGACAATTACAAGGATTTGGGAAGGCTCTTCAAACTTCACCAACTTCCTTAAGAGGACAGGCATAAGTAGGCACACATTTAAAGATTTTTTTTGTATCAAGAAATATTCAATTTACTAAAAAAGAATAATGTGATTGAAAATAGAATGATCCAGCACAGATTTTATTTCCAAGTACCTGTACAGTTTTTAGCAATTTCAAATCAGGAGCAAGGCTGACATTCATTAAAAATGCTTATTTCAGTGATAACCCCATTTATAGTTTAATTCATGAACTTGGACCAAGTTTAAATCTTTGAATAACAAAAAAATCCTTTTTAACAGAAAGAAAAGTGGAAAAAATTACATAACCTGTCTTGCTAACTGATTATGCAAGTTCACAGAATATTCTATGGCTGTGATTATGCAAATGATTTTATTAAAATTGGGAATTTGATTTGTAATTGAACCAACACAATTTCAAATACATTTTTCAACTCTCAAAATCACAATTGTACTCAAAGCAGAAATTCTAGCCCCACGTGTTTATATAAGCGAGAAAAAAGATTTGCCAAGGTGAGGACCTTGCATAAGCATAATAAACCTGTCCAGGCTTCAGAAACTTTCGTTCAAAGTTCGTATAACATCTACAGATCACTGCATGCAGAACCAATTTCACTTTCCAACAGCAGATGGATCTAATAATGACATTGCCACATTCACAGCTGGCTGTTTAGGATACTTCAGAGGAAATTTATAAACCTATAACACATTTGGTAACTTGAGACTTGACGTATGATGACATCAAATCGCAGTATGCAACAAAAACTTCAAACAAATGTTTGAAAAATGTCAATCTGTATTTATCACCCAGACATTTTTTCCAAATACACAGCCGTATTACACTAATACTGCAAATGTTTTCTATTCAGTACAAAATTTGGTAATTTGTTTTATTATATTTTCAATATAGCTAACAGGAACAAAATCTAATATCTTAAAACAACATGGCTGTAACAATGACCAGATTGTAGGCTGAACAGCATGGTTTAAAACTAAGTTATTGCCAGTCGAAGATTTCAGATAACAGATCATTGGACAAAAGTCCAAAGCACTGAGGGAAGAATTCATCTTACACAGAGGGTGGATAGTGATTATGAGAGGTGTCCCTAAGTCAGTGCACTGACATCAACTGCTCTTTTGCAACTGATTCTGTTGCTCAGTGAATTAGACCTAGTTCACCAATGAGCTGTTTACACTGCATGTTTCAATTTTGATTGTCAAAAATATTGATAATTTAATCAATTCCATGGATGATTTATCTTTAAAACTAGATAGGCTTTTAACTTTACAAGAATACAATTTAATGGACTGATTTGAATGATGACCCCACATAACATTACATTGATGCAGTGGAAGTATTAAGGCCAATTTTCCACAGCAAAATCTACTCATTTCAGGCATAATTACAATATTAGGTTCAAGGATGGAAGGTGAGCAGGGAAGCTGTTACTGCCACTACATACTTTCCAACAGTTCAGAAGAATGAGGTGAATCTAATAGAAACCTATAAAATTCTAACAGGACTAGATAGGGTAGATGCAGGACGGATGTTCCAAATAGCAGGGGAGTCCAAAACCAGTGGTCACAGTCTAAGGATATGGGGTAAACCATTAAGGACTAAGATGAGGACAAATTTCTTCACCAGGAGAGTGGTGAATCTGTGGAATTCACTACAGAAAGCAGACAAGGCCAAAATATTGTATGATTTCAAGAAGGAGTGAATTGAGCACTTGAGGGTAAAGGGACTAAAGGATATAGGAGAAAAGCAGGAACAGGCTATTGAGTTGGATGATCACCCATGATCACAATGATTGGTGGAGCAGATACGAATGACAGGATGCTATTTTTGATCCTATTTTCCAAGCTTTGATATTTCTAATGTTGGCAGAACTTTATGCTTGAATGACTGTGGATGTTATACTCAACTACCCATGTTTGTACAGAACTGATGACAGAACCTAACGGACTGCCCATCATTTGTGCCTTAGCCATAATGGGCGTTGGGATTTATCGTGCTATCTGGACATCTGATATTGCTATCATGGCTGTGTAGGAGGGGTGGTTTCCAATGTAAAGGGTCACTTTGTTTTGTGGTGAAAAAAAAATCAAAAAAATACTTTGTTCTCTTTACAGTGCAGCCAGCATGTTAAGTATTCCTGGTCAGCTCACTCTCTTCCCCAATGCCAATGCCATTTCTGATGTAGGCAAACCAGGTACAATTCAAACATCACTGGAAGTCCCTTATACAAGTGAATGTGGCCAATGACCAGCAAAGTTGAATAAAAAGCATGCCCTACTACAGATTTTCACCAGATCAGAAAATTCAGCCCATTTTGTTAAACATTTGGGCAATCTGTTGTTGGGCGCTCCATGCAAATACAGCTTTTCAGAAAGACAGCTATTTTCATGAAAAAATGTTACTTGTCAACTATTTTGAGGTCATCATTTGCTGGAATTTTAATTTATACATATCTCTGGAGATACTTTAATCAACTATCAGCTGGAGAAAGGGCTTAGGAGAGCTATAATGGGGCATGAGAAAACCTTGGCAGATAGGATCAAGGAAAACTCGAAGGCTTTTTACACGTATGTGAGGAATAAGAGAATGACCAGAGAAAGGGTAGGGCCGATCAAGGATTGTAAAGGGAATTTGTGCACGGAGCCTAAAGAGATAGGAGAGATCCTTAATGAATACTTTTCTTCGGTATTTACAACTGAGAGGGACCTAGTCGTAGAGGAGGACAGTGTGAAACAGGCTGGTAGGCTAGAGGTGGTTGCTGTTAGTAAGGAAGATGTGATAGGAATTTTGAGGAAGTTGAAAATGGGGCCTGATGGGATTTATCCAAGGATTCTATGGGAAGTGATCGCAGGGCCTTTGGTGATGATCTTTTCATCCTCACTGTCCACAGGTATAGTGCCGGAAGATTGGAGAGGGGCAAACGTCATTCCCTTGTTCAAAAAAAGTGAATAAGGATAACCCCGGAAATTACAGGCCAGTTAGTCTTACGTCAGTGGTGGGCAAATTATTGGAAAGGGCTCTGAGAGATAGGATTTGTGATCACTTGGAAAGGCACAGTTTGATTTGTGATAGTCAGCATGGATTTGTGAGGGGTAGATCACGCCTCACAAACCTTATTGAGTTCTGTGAAGAGGTGACCAAACACGTGGATGAAGGTAGAGCAGTGGATGTGGTATACATGGATTTAAGTAAGGCGTTTGATAAGGTTCCCCATGGTAGGCTCATGCAGAAGGTAAGGAGGTATGGGAAAGGGGGAAATGTGGCAGATTGGGTTCAGAATTTGCTGACCGTTAGAAGATAAAGGATGGTAGTGGACGGAAAATATTCAACAAGGTGCTCAGTTATGAGTGGTGTACCACAAGGATCTGTTCTGGGTCCTCTTCTATTTGTGATTTTTGTAAATGATTTGGATGAAGGAGTGGAAGGGTGCATTAGTAAGTTCACGGACGATATGAAGGTGGGTCGCGCTGTGGACAGTGCGGAGGGCTGTTCTAGGTTACAAAGAGACATTGACAGGATGCAGAGCTGGGCTGAGAAGTGGCAGATGGAGTTTAACCCTGAAAAGTGAGAGGTGATTCATTTTGAAAGGACAAACTTGAAAGCAGAATACAGGGTTAACGGAAAGATTCTTGGCAGTGTGGAGGAGCAGAGGGATCTTGGGGTTCATGTCCACAGTTCCCTGAAAGCTGCCACCTAGGTGGATAGAGTTGTTAAGAAGGTGTATGGTGTGTCAGCTTTCATTAATAGAGGGATGGAGTTCAAGAGCTGTGAAGTTATGCTCCAGCTATACAAAAGCCTGTTTCGGCCACATCTGGAGTATTGTGTCCAGTTCTGGTTGCCTCATTACAGGAAAGATGTGGAAGCGCTGGAAAAGGTGCAGAGGAGATTTACCAGGATGTTTCCTGGAATGGAGGGAAGGTCTTACGAGGAAAGGTTGAGAGAGCTAGGGCTTTTCTCTTTAGAACGACGAAGGATGAGAGGTGACTTGATAGAGGTGTACAAAATGATCAGAGGTATAGATAGAATGGACAGCCAGAGACTTCTTCCTAGGGTGGAGGTAGCTATTACGAGGGGGCATAGTTTTAAAGTGAGTGGAGGTAGATATAGGGGAGACGTCAGAGGTAGGTTCTTTACTCAGAGAGTGGTCGGGGCGTGGAATGCATTGCTGGAGCGGGTAGTGGAGACGGCCTCATTAGCGGCATTTTAGCAGTTATTAGATAGGCGTATGGATGATGGTATAAGGTAGGGGTGGAAGTTAGATAGACCTTAGGATTAGAGTAAAAGTTTGGCACAACATTGTGGGCCGAAGGGCCTGTACTGTGCTGTACTGTTCTATGTTTTATGTCAGATATGTTACAATACACCTCTGGAACAGGTGGAATTTGAACTCAGACTGCTGGCCCAAAGGAAGGATATTACCACTGTTTCACAAGAGCTGTTTTTGCCTTTGTATACTTATCAACTAACAGTAGGAAATTTTAACTCCTTGCACCTGGAGGTAACTGAGCAAAGTGGGAGCTTCAGATCCATATGTACCGATGTTTCTTATGTCACAGCTACTTCAAAAATAATTTTCTCAGCCTCTTTAGGTGCCTGGATGATTCAGATGAGGGTCCCACAAATAAATGCATATTGTGATCTCTTGGTTGATGGACCCAAATGCAACTCCAACTGCCAAACAGATGGCGCATTCACTGGGAAGGTTCTGCTCAGTAAAAGTTGGCTGAGATCCTTTAAAGTGTAAGCCTTATTTCAGTGGCCTCAGTGGAGCAAACCCACAAAGAATGTTTGGACAATAGTTTCTATGTGCTGTACCTTTTTTTGTTTTGTGAAGCAGCCAACACCCAGATTAACCTACCTGCTAGACATGTTTGGGCAACATAAATTGTAGAGGTCACAAGTGAGGTGCTACCTCTTCAGGCCAATTTGAGCTGGCCAGCATAATTAATAATGTTTGGCTCCTAAAATTGACTGGGCCGCCCACTGCAGCTCTTGCACTGGTGGCCTACACCTCACGGCCAAAGAATCAACACTGCCATCATGTGTGTTAAAGTACTGATGTTTAGAACTTAGATTAGAATCATGCTCAGGTTGAATGGATAAGTAATCCCTGAGCTGACAAAGATTCTGACTGCATTATCTCATACCAATTTCCCACATACAGTGGACTCTTGCACAAATTAATTCAGTGCCAAATTTCCTGTGTCATTTAGTAATTTAACAGTGAACAGTATTCTGGGCATCATAAAAAGTTGCATTCATAAAGTAAGGTGTGTAATTAAGTTTGGGCAGAGTAGAGTATTACTGGTTTCCACCTAACTTTGCTGTAATTCCTTAAGATGTGTTTAATGCTATGAATGGATACCCGTAGTGGAAAACATTTCATTCTCATTTTACAAACACAAATAATGCTGAACATATTTAAAAATTGTAGTTATATGTAAAGGATGTCCTTTTAAAACAATCAAAGTTCATCAGCGTTTGGTTTTTGACTTGGATGATCATATGTGGAAGCTTTTAGAAGCAAAAACATTAGCATTAATATGCAAGACATAAAACAAAAGTTTTACAGTATATCTTGATGAGAAGTTTTGAAGTTTGGTGAATTTTACCTAATGAAATTGAAAACAAACATCTGGGTCTGATTCATGGTGGCAATAAGTTAGGAAACATGTGCACTCCAGAAAATTCTTCCCTAAAAGTCAATTAGGTGTGGCAAATTGCTGTGGTATGGGGAGAACATTGTGTAATGCACTAAGGAAACACAGAGGCCTAAGTTTTGCGGTTCAAGTGGCAGAAAACTATTAGTGCTTGCACGCATTGCTGTAAAATCGACAACTCCTACCATCTGCACATGCACAATTAACCACAGAAATACAGAAATTGTGATTTTCTCTTTTTCCACTGTTGGCATGCAACATTTAAATTGACAAGTAACTCTAAAGATCCTTGGAAACTTTATTCCTTGTCGATTGAGGTGTAATTGGGATTTTCATAGAATCCCTATAGCGTGGAAGCAGGCCATTCAGTCCATTGAGTCCACATCAACCCACCAAAGAACATCCCACCTACACCCACTATTCACCTCCCTCATTCCCGTAACCATGCATTACCCATGGCCAATCCACCTAACCTGCACATCTTTGTACTGTGGGAGGAAACCAGAGGACCCAGAGGAAACCCACACAGATATGGGGACAACATGCAAACTCCATACAGACAGTTGTCTGGTGGAATCGAACGCAGATCCGTGGCGCTTTGAGGCAGCAGTGCCAACCACTGAGTCATTATTCCAACCCTTCATGGTAAATTATAATTACCATAAGACAACAACTTATAAACCAAAACTATAACTGCAGAATATCTCAATGATAAGTCATTCCATAATTTTGTTTCTTTCAACAAAAATGGTTTTAATGGTATTTTAGTTTCTCCCTAACCTCATGCGCATGTCCCAATCTTTACTTTTTTCTCTGTAAACTGATTGAAAAGTGAAATATAATCAGTCTGAGATAGCAAGAACTGCAGATGCTGGAGTCAGAGACAACACAGCGTGGACCTGGAGGAACACAGCAGGTCAGGCAGCATCAGAGGAGCAAAGTTAACGTTTTGGGTCAGGACCTTCTTCAGAAATGGGGAGGGGGAAGGGAGCTGGGAAATAAATAGGGAGAGGAGGGGTGGGGCTGGAGAAGCTAGGTGGGATGGTGATAGGTGTGTGCAGGTGGGGTGTGGTGGGGATTGGTCAGTGGGATGGGTGGGGCAAATAGATGGGAGAGAAGATGGACAGGTTGTGTTGGGTCAAGGAGGTGGGAGGGAGGATGGGTAGGACTGGGGAAAGGTAGGTGGGGTGGTGATAGATTGGATACGGGTACGGGGTAGTGGGGATTGGTCAGCAGGTAGGGTAGGGTGGATAGGTGGGGAAGAAGATGGACAGGTTGTGTCAGATCAAGGAGGCGGGGATGACAGGGAGGGTTGGACGTCGGATGAGGCTGGGGGTGGGGACAGTTTAAAACTGATGAATTCTATATCCAGGCCTTCGGGCTGTAGACTCCCGAAGCAGAATATAAGGTGTTGCTCTGCCAGTTTGCGGATGGTGTCATTGTGACACTGGAGGAGGCCCAGGATGGACATGTCACCCAGGGAGTGGGAGGGGGAATTAAAATGAGTGGCAACCGGAAGGTGTTGTCATTTGTTGAGTACAGAGCGCAGATGCTCTACAAAATGATCCCTGAGTCTACATTTGGCACACCGACGTAGAGTATGCCACATTGGGAGCAGTGGATACAGTTGACCAAGTTGGAGGATGTACAGGTGAACCCCTGTCTGATACGAAAGGTTTGCTTTGGGCCTTGGATGAAGGTGAGAGGGGTAGTTTAGGGGCAGGTGTAGCATTTCCTGCTGTTGCAGGCAAAGGTGCTCAGTGTGGTGGGGTTAGCGGGGTGTGTAAAGCAGACGAGGGACTTGCGGAGTGAGCTTGTCCTTACAAAAGGCAGATGGGGTGGGGAGGAAACTATCTCTTTGATCGTGGGGTCGGATTGTACGTGACGAAAGTGGCAGAGGATGATATGCTGGATGTCGAGGTTGGTGGTGTGATATGTGAGGACCAGGGGGACTCTGTCTTTATTTTTGTTGGGGGGTGGGGGTTTGAGGGCAGAAGTGTGGGAAATGCAAAAGATGCGGTTGTGGCCATTTTTGATCACTGGAGGGAGGGGGAACTTGCGGTCCTTGAAATAGGAGAACATCTGGGATGTCCGGGAGTGGAACACTCCATCTTGGGAGCAGATGCGGCGGAGGCGGAGAGATTGGGAGTAAGGGATCTCATTCTTTCAGGAGTTTGGGAGATCACCCTCAGTGATATAATCAGTGTTTGATACTTCATGGTTTTCTTTCTCTGAAAGTTCTGCAATGTGAATGATTGCAAAGCCTGTTGGATAACACCACTGATACTGGATACTGCTAATCCTTTGAATTAATGTTGGGAAGGTAAAATCCATGCCATAGGGATTGCTAGATCTTTGTGGATAGCTCTGGGAATCAGTGTTAAGCTCTAACAGTTTGCCATTGACTGCAAAGTCCAGGCCAGAACTGAACTGAAAACATACCTGATGTCAGGTCACCTGACTGATAAATTCCTCTGATGTATGCCATGGATTAAACTAATGCGTTAATGTTTATCTTAATAAGAATTTTATTACCCAACCAATTAAATGTCCTAAACAGGATATCATGAAGCTCTATTCCTGAGAGAGAATGCTGAAGTGCTAAAAAACATGCAAAATAATAACAACCCAGACTGAATAAAGAAAGACAATGGAAATTTAGCATCTTGTTGATAATGGGATATGAGGGAGGAGCTGGTGAGAAGCCCTTCAAATCCAGTAAACCAAATTCCATTAGCAGTATTGAAATAATTTAAAGTGCTGAATTTTATACTAAAGTGTCAAGTATCAACAATTATTGCATACTAAAATAAAACAAAGAACTGTGGATGTTGGAAATCTGAAACAAAAAGAAGTTGCTAGAGAAACTCAGCAAGTCTGGCATCATATGGGCAGAAAACAGTTCGCGTTTTGAGTCCAGTGACTCTTCTTCTGAAGAACTAACTCTGTTTTTTCTCCACAGATGCTGAGTTTCTCCAGCAATTTCTGTTATTAGTTACGATTACATGATTCAATACTTTTCAGTTTCAAATGTACCACCTTTATATTATTTAACTTATGTCATTTTGCAGCATTTATACTTGGCAGTACAAATATATAAAGAAGAGAATTGCTTGGCAGTGAGTTTCAAGCTGCTATTCACCCAGAGGACTGAACTATATTTTAAGATGTCATCAGCACCATATAATTAGATAGCAGCATTACTGCTTCCGGTTAACATCACCATCACAGCCTGCAACTTTAGCTTGAGCAAATTGGACAGCAGACAGCACAGATAATTTCATAAATGTGCAATACTCACTGAGAGTACCAATTAGTCTATCCCTGAAACTGATACATTAAGTTGTCTTGACTTTCAGCTGTCATGTATTCACAATTTTAATGAAAGAATGCTAACCATCGAACAAATACTGGCATCATTTTATCAATCTGTGTCAAAAGAAATTTTCTCTATATATTTTCTGTATTGTAGCAGGGAACTGGATATTGTATAGGAACCTGCTACCGAAGTCCAAACAAAATAGATCCTGGCACCTAGTAAGCAGCTGGCAGTCAAGAAGAAAACCTGGGAGAGAGATGGTCCACGGTTTTTCCAATGGGGTCTAGAGGAACATGCCTGCCCCTGTTGTAAAAGTAACATTATATTAATAAGTAGCTGAAGGCTCAGGATACAGCAAAGAAAACAACCCAGGTGTAATACTGAAAACTGTGCCTTTAACCAAGCTGTTTCAGTACAGCCTCAACATTTACATCTGGTCAACCAAGTGGAAAACTGCATGTCCTATCCAAAAATACTACTGACTAAAGACTGCACTGAACTAGCCATAGAAATACTGTCACTATGAGAGCAGTTGAAAGGCTAAGAAACCTGCAGTGAGTAACTCACCTTTTGACTTCCCAAAGCCTGCCCATTACCTACATGGCACAAGACAGAGATGTGAAAGAATACTTCCTACTTGCCTGGATGAATGCAGCTCCAACAATAACCAAGAAGTCAGATAGTATCCAGGACAAAACAGGCCACTTAGTTGGTATTGGATGTAGAAATATTCACTCCCATCGCCATTGACACACAGCAGCATTAGTGTGTACAATTTACAAAATGCACTGCAGAAATTCATGAAGCTTTCCCCCAAGCCACTCAGCATCCTGGCTTGCTGTTCCTTAAATGTTGCTGGGTCAAAATCTGATACTCCCTCCCTAACAATATTGAGAGTGCGCTTACACCAAATGGTTCAAGAAGGCAACTCATCGCCATCTTCTCAAGGACAACTAGGAATGGGAATTAAGTGCTGCCCCCCAATGATGTTGTTGGTGGGGAATTCAGCAATAATGTTATATTGTAATTGAATATTAGGGGGAAAGGTTAAAATTTCTTTTGCTGGTGATAGTCATTGCCTGGCACTAGTTTGAAATGAAAGTTATTTGCCATTCAGCCCAAGTCCGAATACTGTACACCTTTCTTTGTACAAATGTGGACTGTTTTAGTATAAGTGGAAGTGACAGTGGAATTGAATACTGTGTAATCATCAATTAATATCCTCTTTAGTAATCTTATGATGAAGGAAGAATCTTGAAGCAGCTGGTAGACACTGCTGTTAGGAACTCCTGCAATCATTGGGACTGAGATGATTGGATTGCAACAAACACAGCTATCTGCCTCTGTGATAGGCTCCAGCCAGTGGAGAACTCTGCCCCAATTCCCACTGGCTCTACTTTTGCTAGGGTTCCTTGACGCCACAAACTGTCAAATGCTACTTTAATGTTAAGAGTGCTCGCTCTCTCTTCCCCTCTGGAACTTGGCCCTTTTATTCATGCTTGGAACAAGGATGGAATGAGATCAAGTGGTCAGTGATACTAGCAGAACCCAAACTGAGCACAATGAAAAAATTATTGCTGAGTAATTTCCATTTGATAGCACTATCAGTAAGGCATTCCATAACTTTGGAGACTGATGGGGTAGTGATTGGTTTTGATTCTTTTTTTTATTATTTCGTACAAATGGACTTTGCAGACTGGAGGATGAGGGCGCACCACTGACAAGAATATAACTAGTCCAGCCACATAAGTCCACAACAGTAGGTCAGAGACTGCATACTCTGCTGAGTAAATCACCCTCTGATTCGCCAAAGCATCAAAGTCCTCCTACCAGCTACAAAGCCCTTGTCGGGAGCATGATTCAATATTATATACTTGCCTGGAGTCCACCTCCGACAACAGGCTAAACAGCTACTTCACTGACGCCTCATTTTCCATCTTAAATATTCACTCCTTTCACTGCTGGTGCAGTGGGGCTGAAGCTTGTACCATGTGTAAAATGCATTGCTGCAGCTTGCCAAGGCTTCTTCAACAGCTCTCTCACAACTTCATCCACCTGGAAACTAAGGGCAGCAGGCTTCCTTCCTGGTCACCTACCAGCTTAACTTGGAACTATATCATTGTTCCATTAACGCCACTGGAAGAAAAACTGGAGATAACTGGAGAAATCATTTCTGATGAAGGGTCCCAACCTGAAACATCAACTTTCCTGCTCCTCTAATGCTGCCTGGCCTGCTGTGTTCCTCCAGCTCCATACTGTGTTATCTCTGACTCCAGCATCTGCAGTTCTTACTATCTCTGAGAAAAACTGGAAATCCTTATCTAACAGCACAGGAACAATGGTTCAAGAAGGCAATTCACTGCCATTTTCTCAAGGGAAATCAGGGATGGGAAGTGCAAGTTGCCCTTACCAATGATGTTCATAGCCCATGAATGAATTTTTACAAATTGGCAGACGAGTGAAGTTCGTTAGAAGGACTGAAAAGTACTTTGTGCTGAACAGTCTCACACCACTGCTCACTGTTCCAGCTCTGTGAACATGAACCTAGGCACAAAGAAAAGACCAGTGACGAAAGTGCACAAACCACACATTTCTGAAAATGAATCTCACTGCAGAAAAAAGCACTTTGATCTCTTCAGAGCTAATGTTGCTGGGGAGAAAACAGTTCAGTTGTATGTAGATCAAGGGAACAAGACGGCAATTGTGTGTTAATAAAACTTAAAAAGAACCTATAAACAGAATATTTTATTTTATTTCACTGAAGAGATACATTTATTACTCAGCTGAACTCAATCCATTTGATGATCAGAACATAAGAACATAAGAACTAGGAGCAGGAGTAGGCCTTCCGGCCCCTCGAGCCTGCCCTGCCATTTAATAAGATCATGGCTGATCTTTTTGAGACTCAGCTCCACTTACCCGCCCACTCACCATAACCCTTAATTCCTTTACTGTTCAAAAATTTATCTAGCCTTGCCTTAAAAACATTCAGCGAGGTAGCTTCAACCGCTTCACTGGGCAGGGAATTCCACAGATTCACAACCCTTTGGGTGAAGAAGTTCCTCCTGACCTCAGTCCTACATCTGCTTCCCTTTATTTTGAGGCGATGCCCTCTAGTCCTAGTTTCACCTGCTAGCCGAAACAACCTCCCTGCCTCCACCTTATCTATTCCCTTCATAATCTTATATGTTTCTATAAGATCACCCCTCATTCTTCTGAATTCCAATGAGTATAATCCCAGTCTACTCAGTCTCTCCTCATAATCCAACCCTCTCAACTCTGGAATCAACCGAGTGAATCTCCACTGCACCCCCTCCAGTGCTAGTATATCTCTTCTCAAGTAAGGAGACCAAAACTGCACACAGTACTCCAGGTGTGGCCTTACCAGGACTCTATACAGCTGCAGCATAGTCTCCCTGTTTTCAAACTCCATCCCTCTAGCAATGGCAGACTAGCTACTGACCGCCAACCAGAAAAACACCCATTTACCCTACTCTTTGCTTTCTACTGGTCAACCAATCCTCTATCCATGCCAATACATTACCTGTAATATCGTGCAACTTTATCTTATGTAGCAGCCTTTGGTGCGGCACCTTGTCAAATGCCTTCTGGAAATCCAGATACACCACATCCACAGGTTTCCCATTGTCCACCATGCAAGTAATGATCTCAAAGAATTCCACCAAATTAGTTAAACATGACCTACCCTTCATGAATCCATGCTGGGTGTTTCCAATGGGACAATTTATATCCGGATGTCTTGCTATTTCTTCCTTAATGATAGATTCAAGCATTTTCCCCACTACCGAAGTTAAGCTAATGGGCCTATAGTTACCTGCTTTTTGTATACTTCCTTTTTTAAACAGTAGCGTCACATTGGCTGTTTTCCAATCTGTGGGAACCACCCCAGAGTCCAGTGAATTTTGGTAAATAATTACTAGTGCATTTGTTATTTCCCCCAATCACCTCTTTTAGTACCCTGGGATGCATTTCATCAGGGCCAGGAGACATAGCTCCGTTAGCTTGCCCAGCACTGCCTCCTTAGTGATAATGATAGTTTCTAGGTCCTCACCTGCTATAATCTTCTTGCTATTAGTTTTCGGCATGTTATTTGTGTCTTCCACTGTGAAGACCGACATGAAATAACTGTTTAACGTCTCGGCTATTTCCTCATTCCCAGTTATTAAATTGGCCTTCTCATCCTCTAAAGGACCAATGTTTACCTTCGCCACTCTTTTACGATTTACATATTTATAGAAACTTTTGCTGCCTGTTTTTATATTCTGAGCTAGTTTACTCTCATAATCTTACTTTTCTTTATAACTTTTTTGTGGCTTTCTGTTGGCCTTTAAAGATTTCCCAGTCTGCTAGTTTCCCACTACTCTTTGCTTTTTTCTATGTGTTTTTTTTCAATCTGATACTTTCCTTTATTTCCTTAGATATCCATGGCTGGCGCTCTCTTTTCCTAAAGTTCTTCCTTATCACTGGAATATACTTCTGCTGAGCACTATGAAAAATCGTTTTGAAAGTCCTCCACTGTTCCTCAATTGATCCATCATAAAGATTTTGCTCCCATTCTACCTTAGCTAACTCCTCCCTCATTCCTTCATAGTCTTCTTTGTTTAAGCACAGGACATAAGTACTGGATTTAACCTTCTCATGCTCCATCTGTATTTTAAACTTGATCATACTGTGATCACTCCTTCCGAGAGGATCCCTAACTGTGAGATCATTAATTATTCCTGTCTCATTACACAGGACTAGATCTAGGATAGCTTGCTCCCTCGTAGGTTCCATTACATATTGTTCAAGGAAATTATCACGGATGCATTCTATGGACCCCTCTTCAAGGCTGCCATGACTGACCTGGTTTGACCAATTGATATGTAAATTAAAATCCCCCATGATAATTGCTGTACCATTTTTACATGCATTAGCTATTTCTATGTTTATTGCCTGCCCCACCACGATGTCATTATTTGGTGGCCTATAGACCACACCTATCAGTGACTATAATATGTATAATATGTATAATATAATGACTATAATATGTATATTTCTTATTTTTTATAAGGTTGAATGATTTTCTACTGGAAAATTTATTTACATGGTCAATATTCATTATAGAAACCAAAATATAGTTGCTCAACGAAAGGCTTGGAGAAATGTACATCAAATACATTTAACACTGTTGAGGCAGGTCACAGATGTAGACTATGTCTCATTACACTAAATGCAAAATTTGTTTGAGACCTTCACACTCGTCATTTTGACAGTTTTCCAACAGACTTCACTGCTAACCACTATGAACTGGAATTTAAAGAGGTTCCTGAATATGTGATGCAAATATGGTTCACATCTTGTCATCTAAAGTCTTAAAGGTACTCCCTATATGGTATGTTATTTAGATTAGATACTTGATGCCAGAATGTTACAGTGTTTTCCCACTGTAACTAATGAGCAAACTACTACCCAGGATTCCACTAAAGGATAAAGTTATAGCAATTATGATCTGAGAGATGATAAATATGTATGGTCATGTTCAGGTTCCATACAGCAAGTATTGCAGGGTTTGAAATGGTTAAGCTATCTGCATGCGTTGCAAACACTGCAGTAGAATAATAAGCTGCTCAGAAATAATGAAGAAATCATAAAAAGGAAAAATGCAAATTCTGGAAAAACAAAACACAATTATTGGACGGTCAATTATTGGAGAATAACCAGCACCTCTAACGAGAACATGATTGGTAATGAACTTTTCTTGGATGTGTCCATAAATGTGGTGCTGGACAAACACAGCAGGTCAGACAGCAGCAAAGGAACAGGACAGGCAATGTTTCAGTCGGAAACCCTTCATCAGAATCTGCTCCATTAATCAGGATGAACATAGAACTGAACATCACAGGAAAGGGTCCTACCACCCACGATGTCGTGCCAAACATGATGCCAAATGAAACTAATCCCCTCCCCCTGCCATTGGTCCATATTCCTCCGTTCCTTGCATATTCATGTACTTTCTAAAAATCTCTTAATGCATCTATTATATCTGCCTCCAGCACCACCCCTGGCAGCGCATTCCAGGCTCCTACCACTGTGTAAAAACTTGTCCTACATGTCTCCTTTGAACTTTCCCTTCTAACCTTAAAGGCATGCCCCCTAGTATTAGGCATTTCAACGCTGGGAAAAAGATTCTGACCGTCAATGCTATCTATGCATCTCATAACTTTATAGGCTTCTATCAAGTCTCCCCTCAGCCTCTGCCGCTCAAGAGAAAATTTTTGAAGAAGAGTCCAGACCCAAAATGTCAGCTTTCCTGCTCCTCTGATGCTGCCTGGCCTGCTGTGTTCCTCCAGCTCCACTCTATGTTATCCTAGTTTTTCTAGCCTCTCCTAACAGCTCATACCCTCCAATCCAGGCAGCATCCTGGTAAATCTCTTCTGCACCCTCTCCAAATCCTCCACATCCTTCCTGTAATGTGGTGACCAGAACTGAACACAGTACTCTAACTGTGGCCTAACCAAAGTCTTATAAAGCTGCAACATGACATCCTGACTATTGTACTCAATCTCCATTGTACTCAATGCCATACGCCTTCTTTACCATCCTATCTACCTGCATGGCTACTTTCAGGGAGCTATGGAATTGAACCCCAAAATGCTTCCGTACATCTATGCTGTTCAGAGTTCTGCCATTAACTGTATTCTTTTCCTTAACATTTGATCTCCCAAAGCGCAGCACCCCACACTTACCCGGATTAAACTCCATCTGCCTTTTCTCCGCCTATGTCTACAACTGATGTACATCCCGCTGTATCCTTTGACTACCTTCAACAGTATCCACAACTCCACCAATTTTTGTATTGTCAGCAAACTTACTAACTCACCCATGTACATTTTCATCCAAGTCATTTAGAGATATCACAAACAGCACAGGTCCCAGTATGGATCCCTGTGGAACACCACTAGTCACGGACCTCCAGCCTGAAAAACACCATTCCACCACTACCCTCTGCCTTCTATGGGCAAGCCAATACTGAATGCACGCAGCCAAGTCACTGTGGACCCCGTGCCTCTTAATCTTCTGGATGAGCCTGCCATGAGGGAACTTGTTGAAAGCCTTACTAAAACCCCTGTAAACAACATCCACTGTTCTACTCTCATCAATCACCTTTGTCACCTCCTCGAAAAATTCAATCAAGTACTAAGACATGACCTGCCCTGCACAAAGCCATGCTGACTGTCCCTAGTCAGGCCATGCTTCTTCAGATGTGCGTAAATCCTGCCCCTAAGAATTTTCTCCGATAGCTTCCCAACCACTGATGTGAGACTCACCAGTCTGTAGTTTCCTGGATTATTCCTATTTCCCTTCTTGAACAGAGGAACAACATTAGCTACTCGCCAGTCCTCCAGGACTTCCCCAGTGGCTAGCGAGAATACAAAGATCTTGGTCAAGGTCTCAGCAATCTCCTCTCTTGCCTCTCTCAATAACCTTGGTAGATACCATCGGACTCTGGGGACTTATCCACTTTAATGCTCTTCAAGAGGTCCAGAACCACTTCCTTCTTGATCTCAAATCGCTCTATCATATTAGAATTCTCCACACAAATCTCACTATCCTCCATATCCTTTTCCTGGGTGAATACCGATGCAAAGTACTCATTTAGGATCTCACCACATTCACTGCCTTCAAGCACAAGTTCCCTCCTTTATCTTTGAGTGGTCCTACCTTCCCCCTAGTTATCCTCTTGTTTTTAATGCATCTATAGAATGCCTTGGGATTCTCTTTAACCCTACTTTCCAAGGTCATTCCATGGCCCCTTCTTGCTCTCCTAATTCCCTGCTTGAGTACTTTCCTGCTTTCCTTATATTCCTTACAGGCCCTGTCCGATTTTAGCCTCCTAAATCTTACATATGCTTCTTTTTACCTTTTGACTAAACTCACGACCTCCCTCATTATCCAAGGGTCCCCTACCTTGCCATTCTTGTCCTTCCTCCTTACTGGAACATGCCAGTCTTGAACCCTCCCCAGCATGGCAATGGTTAGGTTCTGACTAGCACATATCCCTGAAATGTCATAATCCATTGTTTTGATAGATACTGACTGTTCTCTTTATTTCCAGCATTTACTGAATTTATTAGTATTATTGTTTATTACACATAATTAGGATGAGTTTTTTTTTAAAGCTCAGTCTCATCAGTTGCTGTGATCCTGTTCACTTTTTTTTATTCATTCACGGGATGAAGGCGTGGCTGGCTAGGCAGCATTTATTGCCCATCCCTAATTGCCCAGAGGGCAGTTAAGAGTCAACCACATTACTGTGGGTCTGGAGTCACATGTAGCCCAGACCAGGTAAGGATGGCAGCTTCCTTCCCTAAAGGACATTAGTGAACCAGATAGGTTTTTCCCGGCAATCAGCAATGGATTCACGGTCATCATTAGATTCTTAATTCCAGATATTTTATTGAATTCAAATTCCACCATCTGCCATGGCAGGATTCGAATCCAAGGCCCCAGAACATTATCTGTGTCTCTGAGTAATTATAATCCTGAAAGACACACTTTCTATATTGTACAAAAAACAATTAAAGTTTCTACAGGGTTAAAAGTCCGACTCATGGTAACACTGGAATACAGATGTCACAGCAACATCTGGGTTGATAGACCATAAGTTTTAGTTTTGCGATTTTGTTACTGTTGTAGTCAGACACTGAAGAACGTGTTCACATGAGACTGCCAATGTACTTTTACAAAAGAACAGAAAGGCTGTTTTGACATTCCTGTTAAAAAAGGGCTTCTAACCCCTACAAAACAAGCCACTGTCACGGACCTGAAAACCAAAAGAGAAAAGCCAATGGCCTGTACTTTAGAACAAATTTCCTAAGCTATAGTAATACATTAGAAACTTTTGTCACAGGAATTAGATATTATTTATAACTGCGTGATCACTAACTTGGTTATACATCATTAAAATAAGTATCTACCCTACTGTGTAGCCCTTTTATTTCTATTAATTGTAAATGCACACCATGTCATAGTGAGAGAGAAATAACTCAGTGTTTAGTTACCAGGTGTTTCAGTTTTGTTTTAAGGTTCAAGATTTGCTTTCTATTGAAGATATCTTTTAAGCTTCTCCTAAATGTCTTCCCTACTTTACCCTATTTCTGTCTAATGTTTTCAAAACATACACAATTCTTCCGTTTAATAATCTCACTGTTCCCCATTCCAAGACTTTTGTTCTACTTCTGTCCCTGATTTTCTCACATCACCATTACACACAAAAGTTCCCAACTAAAATGGACTGGCAATCTGCTATAAGGCCACTACCGTGCCAGCATATGACATGAAACTAAAAATTATTTTCTAATCAACCCATTCAGAGATGTTATTACACACTGCTGGAACAGGTGGGACTTGAACCCTGGTTACTGGCTCAGAGGTAGGTGTCCAGGAATTTATCTTCTATCCTTTGGGAAGTGGCTTGTTCTCCTTGACCATTGTGACCACAGCTTCTTTTTCTCTGCTTCCTCAACCTCCCAAACTACACAATATGCTGCGGAATTTCAGAAGTTGTTTCAAAAAGGATAATACCATAACATTGTAACATAAGTCACTTCCCTTAAAGTCCATACATTGGTTTTGCAAATATTTATGGAATTTTCCAAATTGACAATTCAATATGTTATTTTATATCCTGACTAAAAGTTATTCCTGATGTCTTCAGTTTAAAACTAGTGGTTCTATAGTTCATCGTGTTAGAAAATTTCAGACTGTAGTGGCTGGAACTTTGTAGTTGCTTTCATGTACATCCATTCATTGCTTTCAACAATAAAGGCAGACCACTTTAGTCAAAAATTGTTTTCTTATTTAAAGTTGCAACACTAATTTATGAAGATTAGACTAATTACAGGTCCTAACTACTATGGGAAAAGGGTAAACTTCACAGGGTCTAACGCACCACTAACTGCTTTAATCACAGGAAACACTCCAAAGATTAAAGAATCCCCTCTGTCACTGGGATTAACTTGATATGATAAAACACCAAAAGGAACAATGCAACAGAACAGCAAAGCTTCATGAACAGTGCAACATTGGATAGTTCTGACTTCATTGTTCTATAAAACAAAGGAAACATGCTTTAAAGTGTATGCTAATAATCAATTTAAGTTAATTTTACTTCAGCCTGTGCCGCAAGTAACACAGTGTACATTCACAAGTGAAAAGATCTAATTTCTCCATGAGCCCTCTCTTCCGCCACTAATTTTGAAGTTATCTTATCAGGAATCAAGTGCAATCACTGAACGGGCTCGGACTCCATCAATTACAGGCGTGAGATCTGAAACACTTTGCCTCACGGCTTAAAAACCCAGTCCAACCCAGGTTAACCTTTTCTGCACAAGGGTGGCAACGCATATTTATGTTTTGACCAACAACACTTGATAAATTTTTCCCATTAATTTTCACTTAGCACTGCAGTAGTCACAGTAGCACTGGATTAAATTTAATAAGCAATTTAGTAAGTCAAAAATAATGGGCATTATTAGAGAGCAACATTTGGAGAATTACGTAGGGAAATTGATGCCAAGGCATTCAGGAATAGAAAATGTGACCAAATGTTTGAAAATAGAAGAGATCTGAATTCAATTTTACAAGTAAAGACTGAAATGGAAAGCCAAAGGGGTTTAGAAAAAAAGAGTATAGGCAACGTGTTAAAAGCTCTAACGCCAATATTGGGTTAAAAAGGGGAGAGGGAAAATACACAAATGGGTTAGAATGAGAGGACTGAAGAATGCTGAAGAATATAAAGTTGGAAGGGATTGCAATATAGTATGTGAATCTATTCAAATGTTTAGGAATCTAACACAAATATATCAGGACTCTAATCTACCAGATAATACAGCATGTTGGAATTTGGGAAAATGTAACATTGGAAAGCACTCATTTTGAAGGCTATATAGTTCTGAAAAAAAGGAAGTTAGGTTTTATTCTACGTAATACAAATGGTAAAACTGCAAGATTGATTTAATATAAACATTTTTTAATGTAATATGATTTGCTTTATTATTAATACAACACCTACAAATTTTACAGGACTATTTTTTAATGCACTTTACTATACAATTGCATTTTAATAGATCCTGACAGGGGAGTGTAGTGGGGCCTGAATTTTCAAAACCTTGAGAATCATAATCCGAATTATTCTAATGACATACATGTTAAACCTACTTCAATCACAATTAAATTTTTGATTTAAAATAAATTAGAGTCACAGTGGCCCATGTTTTAACAAAATGTATTTGGAATCCTGGGCATTATAAACAGAGGCAATGGAATGCAGAAGATAAATTATGAAGAACACTTACAAAGCATTAATTAAAACTCAATTAGCACCTAAAGAAAGGCGTGAAGTCTTTAGGGATTATGCAGAAAACATTTGCTAGGATGGTTCCAGGGATGAGGGTACCTAGATACACCTGAGAAGCAGTGATTAATCCCCTTAGAAATGAGAAGATTGACAGGAGATTTGATAAGGGTATTCAAAATTACAAGGGCCTAAACAGAGTAGATAAAGACAAATTGTTCCAATCTGCAAGAGAGTTAAGAACCAGAGATATCAGTTTAAAGTAAAAGGCCAAAACATGGCAGAGTAAGGGAAAGAGATAGTAGGAACTGCAGATGCTGGAGAATCTGAGATACCAAGGTGTAGAGTTGGATGAACACAGCAGGCCAAGCAGAAAATTTTCTGAAGGGTCTAGGCCCGAAGCGTCAGCCTTCCTCCTCCTCTGATGCTGCTTGGCCTGCTGTGTTCATCCAGCTCCACACCTTGGTATCTCAGAGTAAGGGAAAACTCTTTTATATAATGAATAGGCAGTAGCTGAAATGCACTGCCTGAGAATATGGTACAGATTAAATTGTGGCTGGAAAAGGAAATTCGACAAGCTCCTAAAGAGAAAGAAATGGCAAGGCGATAGGAAGAGGGCAGGGGAGTTGGACAAGCTGAGTTGTTCTTACAGAGAGCTGGAATGGACTTGACAGGTTAAATGGCTTCATTCCGTACTGCAACTGTTCTATGATTCTTTCAGTTAAACATAACCACAGCTTCACTGCAAGTCATAGCAAAATGACTCTTATCATGGAAAAGAAAGTAACCAAATAATGCTTGATTTATATCAGTGTCATACTAATATTTATCTCATCTTGTATTACTAATGTCAACATTAAGATGTTTTCCACATTATTTGGTGTGATTGCTTTACGGTTCATTGAACCATCAATAAAATTATACACCACAAGATGTTACTGACCCACCTCTCATTTGCTGACAAAAACATTTACAGAAAAATTTGATAATTAACACAATTTATGACGGACAGCAATTACTTATATACTCAATTCATGGAGGAGGTGGAAAGAGCATTGGAAGGAGCAGCAAAGGGTGGAGGGCCACAGAAACACTACTAATTTTTAATTTATCTGGATTTATTTTCTTAAAACTGCATTGATTCGATCAATCTTCTTATGTGGGACAAAAACTAAATGCTCAATTTTTTTTTCAATAATAAAAGATTGTGACGTGATCCCAGAAATGTACTTAATGAAAGCTTCTTTACATTATCTGAGCAGTCATTGAGGTTACATCCCAGAACACAGAATCCCTACAGTGTAGAAGCAGGCCATTTGGCCCATCAAGTCCACACCGACCCTCCAAATAGCATCCCATCCAGACCCACAACTCCGTAATCTATCCATGTAACCCTGCATTTCCCATGGTTAACTCACCTAACCTGCGCACAATAGGGCAATTTAGCATGGCCAATCCACCTAACCTGCACAACTTTGGACTGTGGGAGTAAACTGGAGCACCCGGAGAAAACCCACACAGACAGAGGGAGAATATGCAAACGCCACACAGGAAGTCACCTGAGGTTGAAACTGGACCTGGGGTCCCTGGTGCTGTGAGGTAGCAGTGCTAACCACTGAGCCACCATGCCGCTCAACTCCTGTACCTCATTATCTTAGAATCACATGAAAAAATGTGAATTATATTTTCTCCTTGTACTTTCCAACAGTAAAGTTTTTTGTCATCTGCAAACTTTGAAATGGTTGTCTCCTGCAAACCATGATCTAGATCACTAATATTTATTAGACCTAACAAATCACTTCTGTGAAGCATCTTGGAACATTTTCCTGCAGTAATCGTGCTTTATAAATGCAAGTTGTTGTTGCCATAGAACACAATGTAATTTGCAATGCTACTGCTGATACGGCCACAACCATAGGCATATCTTCACATATTATTTTTGTAGGAAATACAGAATTAAGTAAAAGCTCAATCTTATAAACTACTCTTCAGGACACAGAAGCAAGCCTGCAATCTCAGCTGCAATTAAATGAATGATCAGATAGTCCTGGTTAGAGTCATTCGGAGATAGCAAGAACTGCAGATGCTGGAGTCTGAGTCAACACAAGTGTGGAGCTGGAGGAACACAGCAGATCAGGCAGCATCAAAGGAGCAGGAGAGTCGACGTTTCGGGTCAGGACCCTTCATTAGAGTCCTGATGAAGGATCCTGACCCGAAGCGTTGACTTTCCTGTTCCTCTGATGCTGCCTGACCTGCTGTGTTCCTCTGGCTCCACACTGCATTGGCCCTGGTTAGAGTCATACTTGGCACAAAAAAAAGATGGTTATGGTTGTTGGAGGTCAGCCGTTTCAAATCTAGGCCATCTCCGTGTGAGCTCCATGTGGAAGTGACCAAGACAAAACCTTCTTCAGCTGCTTTATCGATGATCTTCCCCCACCATAGGGGATATTTGCTGATGATTGCACAATGTTCAGCACCATTCACGATTCCTCGGATACTGAAGCAGTCCATGTCCAAATGCAGCAAGACCTGGCTTGAGTTGACAAATGGCAAATACACTGCTTGTCACACAGGTAGCAGGCAATGACCATCTTCAACAAGAAAGAACCTGACCATTGCCCCTTAACATTCAACGAATTTACTTTTACTTAAGCCCCCCAATAAAATCTTGGGATTTATGGCTAGCCAGAAACTGAACTGGACTAGCCATATAAATATGATAGCTGCTACCGCAGGTTTGGGGCTAGGAATCTTGCAAACAATGTCCTGATTCACTTTTGATTCATCAAAAACTATCCACCATCTACATGGCGTAAGTCAGGAATGTGACGGAATACTCCCCAGTTGTCCAGATGAGTGTAGCTTCAACAACACTTTCGAAGCTTGGCGCCATTCAGGACAAAGCATCCCAATTGATTGGTATCATATCCTCATTGATCCATTCACTCCACTACCAACTTATAGTAACAGCAGTGTGCACCATCTGCTATGTACGCGAAAGAAATTCACCAAGGCTACTTAGACAACACGTTCCAAACCCATGACCATTATTCTCTAGAAGAACAAGAGCAGCAGATATATAGGAACACCATCACTTGAAAGTTTCTCTCAAAGGCACTCACCATCTTGACTTGAAAATATATTGCTGTTCCTTCACTGATGCTAGGTCAATACCTGGGAACTCACTTCCTCACAGAACTGTTAGTGTACATACAACAAAATAGATTTCAACAAGGCAACTCACCACCACCTTCTCAAGGGAAATTAGGGGCAGGAAATAAATACTAGCCGAGACAGTAAAACCCATGAATGAATTAAAACGAACTGTCTGATTTTCATCAGGGTCTTTTAAGGGTACAGGTTGTAAGACAATGGCTAAGCCTTGTAATGTCATTTAACAGTGCCGCTTGCTATTCCTTAGAAATAGGAATGAGCCAGCATAGTTCTAGGAATGCTATGTCTCAGACATTTATGTATATAGTGTAAATAGTTAATAAAAGTTCCTGTTCACCAGTACAAAGATAGATATGCCTCTCTCTACATCTCAACATGATCTCCCATCATGATGTCAGCAGTAGCAGACACCTTGCTTTTTTAAATTTCAAGACAAGGGAGATTTATATGCAAAATGAATAAGCAATATCACAAATTGAACTAAACTGATTGGATTAGATTACCAGAGCTTGTCAGCTCCTGCTCTGGAAGGTAAAAACAGAACACCATTGGAAGAGATCCATCCTCTATGTGTGTAATGATAAATAGAAACCGTTAGGAAGAAAAGCTAAGAGAACCAGAACAAGATAGATCCAGAATAAAAAGTATGGGTGGAATCTTGATGAGCTGGTGGGATCCATAGAATCCCTAAAGTATGGAAACAGCCCAACAAGTCCACACTGATCCTCCGAAGAGCAACCCACCCAGACCCATTGCCCTACCCTTTCCCTGTAACCCTGCATTTCCCATGGCTAACACACCTAATCGATACATCCCTGGATACTATGTGCAATTTAGCATGGCCAATCCACCTAACCTGCACATCTTTGGACTGTGGGAGGAAAATGGAGCACTCGGCAGAAACCCACACAGACACGGGGAGAAAGTGCAAACTCACACAGACAGTCGCCCGAGGGTGGAATCGAACCCAGGTCCCTGGCACTGTGAGCCAGCAGTGTTAACCACTAAGCCACCAGGTCGCCCTGGGAAGTGGGTAGAGAACCATCAAATTACACGTGCTACCTCTTCCAGGGAAGACCTGCTGGATAAGGAATTGCTAAGGCCATACCTGGAATTAAGAGACTCCAGATAGGGTGGACTAATCAGAGGGTGGCAGCTGTTGAACACTTAGCAGGATGGGTTGGGTGTTTCTGTAATTGCAGAAATGGGGAAGGAGGGAGTCAGAGGGGGTTGGAAGCAAGAGTAGAGGGCTGGCTCTCAGTGGGGACACCCTTGTCACATGTCCAGTCCTTCAGTGAGTCACCATTCCCCCCAACACTCCCTCCAAGCTCTATCTCCAAGGTGACAAATGGTTGATCTGTTGACCTGTTCGGCATGTTGCACAGGACACTCCCTCAATTGGTGATGAGGTGGGGAGATCAACCATGGGCCTTCCTCCCCCAGGCTTCCTGCCCCATGCAGGCAGAGCTGACAATGAGGCAGGGTTTGTGTGCATCACAGGCCCGCTTCATTAAATACTCCTCCCATCTCCAAGCAGAACATTCTACCTTCGCATTTCTTTATATTTGAAAGCTATATTTTAGGTTGTGGCTTTTAAAATTTTTGCCTTTGTATAATCAAGGCAGATTTCCCAGCCCAAAGATCTTATGGATTATCATAAACTACATGAATTATCTACACAGAAACACTCCAAAAGCAAAATGCTGCATGCTGTGGCAGATCAAATAGCTCATAATGAATACGGCTGAAAAGACTTATTAACTATGCTGAGGAAATCTACATTATAAGCTTATCTTTGTGAGCACACATAAACAGACTCTGTATGCTAGACACTTCACAAATATTTACCGGTTCTCAAAGTCGGTTAATATTACTTTCGAGTAACCTCTTTAAATCTATCAAATGCAAGTCAAACAAGTAATCTGCTCAGTTGAATTTTTATGACTATCTTCATAAGATTTATCCTGCCTATGAACAATAGATTTGGGTGGACCTCCAAACACCTTTCCTTTGTTATTAACATAAATTCTAATTATTCCACAAAAATGTATTTTATGCTAGAGCATGTGGCTACATACTTTTGAACAGTGGTTATGTGATAACTTCAACAGAGGAATTTGGGATAGTACTCATCAATTACATCCTCTTCCTTGGAAGATCAAGTTTCATTAACATACTTTTTTGGTGAATGAGTCACATTTCTAGCCCTTGAAGTGGATACAATGGTAGGGGAACATGATTTGATGAACAGATGAATAGCATTCCTTGTCCTCAGAACCAGGTAGTTACACTTTCTTTGCTCTCCTGAAGCAGCCATCATCTGTAAAACATATTACAGCTCATCAATCAGGAGAGGCTCTCATTTTAGATTGTAAAACTTAATTGGTAGAGAGAGGATAGTTAGAAACAGATATACTCGAGCAACAATTCATGTAGATAGATTTTTTTTAGATAGGTAGAAATTCCAAAATAAAATAGTAGATCAGACGGATGGTGCGATGAAGCATTATGACAGCAAACATGAGAAGTATTAAATAGTGGCATGCAAAACTATTCACTGATTTATGGTGAAATTTCCACAATGCGAAAAGCATGATTAAGGTTTGGGTACAAGAGTTAGCCCCTCAAACCTGTTCCACCATTCAATGAGGCCATGATTAATCTGTGGCTTATCCTCGCCATACGCATCTTTGCCTTATATTCCTGAACACATTTTGTACACGCAAATCTAGTACTCTCAGATTTAAAATTAACAGTTAGCATCAATTGACATCAGTGGGATAAGTTCCAAATGTAGACTACTGACATCAGTCCTGAAAGAGCTGTTTCTTTATTTTGCACGGAGTGATGATCCTCGAGTTGGATTTTTGAGACCAAGGTAGACAGCATGATTTGGGAAATTTCCCCACTGGATCCAATTTTTGACCTGGGAAGGTGGTTGTTGGGGAATAGTCAATTCCGAGAACACCAGAAACAGATCCTAGGCAGCCACAGAGGTGGATAATTGACAAAGCAGATTGGTTAGAAGGCCTACCTTGGTTGTCTGGGACTTTGGCCCAGCTGTTTTAAAAACCATCTAGACCACACACCTCGCATTCATTGCCCCTAATATCCCATGCTACCTCCATCCCAAATCATACACTCGCCATACTACAAGGCACAGGTCAGGAGCATGATAGAATACTCTCTACTTGTCTGGATAGGTGGAGCTTCAACAAAGCTCAAGAAGCTTGACACCTTTCAAGACAGAACAGCCCACTTGATTGGTGTCACACTTACAACCTTCAACATTCATTCCCTCCAATACCGACTCACATGTATTATCTACAAGATGGACCACAGCAATTCATCAAGTCTCCTCCAACAACATCTTCCTAAAAGGGCAAGGGCTGCAGAAGCAGGGGTACAGCTCCACCTGCAAGTTCCCATCAATCAGACATCATCCTGACTTGAAATTACACCTTCTTTTACTGTCACTTGGTCAGATTTGTGGTTGGAGGGTCATGGAATGTGTTAGGATGTACCTACAACACAAGGAATGCAGCAGATCAAGAAGGTAGCTCACTACTGTCTTCTCAAGGAATATTACAGATTATCTACAACATCACATTACCTTCCTGTATTCCAGTGCTCTAGATACAAAGGGCAGCATTCCATTAGGCATTCTGATTATCTTTTGCACCTCTTCACCATATTTTAATATCTCTGTACACAAGCTCATTGAGTCTCCACTGTCTTCAGCTTTTATGTCATGATCAAATGTCACTTTAAAGGATCTAGAAAATAATCTGAACAATTCAGTTGGTTTCCAATAGTTGTTTGGTAGTACAGTGTTTGAATGTTGCTGACAAAAGACAATTTGTGGAAGGTTTTCATTTTGCACTCATCAGAACAATTCACAAGAGTACCAACTGGCACCCTGCCTGCCTCATATTATTCTGGAAGGGTAAGACATTGGAAAAATTTGAAAAGAGGTGTAACTAGCTGTTCAAGCTGCTTTTATGCAGGTGCAACATGAGTGGTGTTCACTACTACCAGGATGCTGTTGACAACCCAAAAGAACATCCTGCCTATCAAACAAATATAGCTGATGAATTTCAGTGCTGGTGTGATCCCAGGTATGTAGGCCAAACATCACAAAGTCTCATATCAAACAGCTTATCCTTCTGGCAGTTTGCAAAAAGCAAGTTGCTGACTGTACCCAACCAGCCTAAGCTTGTAAAGCATGTAACAGAGTGTCCAATATTAGATGCAATTCTGCAAATGGGCATTTGTTGAATAATCCGGAGTTTACAAAGAATTACGGTGAAAACTAATTTAAGATTTTCAGTTAGACACTTAATGTGCCTCACTGGATTGTCTTGGAAGCTACTTACACACAGGGCCCTGGTCTTTGCGGACAGAAAAAAAAATGCATGCACTGTGCCTGTTTCAACACAACAAAATAGACGATGGCCATTCACTGGTTCAATCACAGTCAATCTGCCTGGTTAAAATTCAAACTTAACCCAACAGTTAACTGTTGATCATCATTAATTAATCTTCATTGGATGTATCTAACAATTAAAGTGCACTTGCCAACCAATCAACACTCTCCTCTTATGCAGTATAAATATTGGTTTTCCCCAAGAATTGATATATTAATGTATATGTCAGATACATTAGGGACATTCGTCAGATATATTAGACATTCAAGCGACTCTTGGATAGGCACACAGATGATAGTAAAATGTCGGGTATGCAGGGTAGTTTGATCTTAGAGTAGGATAATAGGTCGGCACAACATCGTAGGCTGAAGGATCTGTACTGTGCTGTCCTGATTTATGTTCTATGTTCTATAATATTCTTGTGAATTTTCTTGATGAATGTAATCTTACTCAAGGAGTATACTTAATCAACTTTGTAAAAATAGACCCAGTTAGGTCTTGGTATCACGTTATCTTTGTTTTTGTCTATCTCATTTTGTCATTTGAGTGATACTGTTTACTTGATTTGCCAAGATGTGAAATCAATTGTGAAATTCAAAAAAAGCTCCAAATCAAACATTGGCTACCAGTAAAAAAGGAAACCAACTATGTATAGCTGAAACAAATTTCCAGGCTTGAAAACTTTGCGAACTCTCAGTAAGAACTGTGAGAAGGAAGAGTCTAGGCCCGAAACATCAGCTTTCCTGCTCCCCTGATGCTGCTTGGCCTGCTGTGTTCATCCAGCTCTACACCTTGTTATCTCAGATTCTCCAGCATCTGCAGTTCCTACTATCTCTGTGAGAATGGTGACTTCTTAAAGCAGGAGTACCGAGTACTGCTGTTAAGGGTCTGCCAAAATTGCATAACTGTAATTGCTGCCTCAGAGCTTGCGACTCTGAAATGTTAGCTTATGATCCCAATTGGAGTCTCGAACCTCACTTTGGAAAGCCTTGAGCTAACAGGAATCATTTTTCCATGTCCACCTTATTCAGACATATCATAATCTTATACACTTGTATCAAATTTCCTCTCAATCACTTTTGCTCTACCTTCGCCAATCTAATCTTGTAACTGAAATCCCCCATCCCTGGAACTATTCTTGTACATCGCTTCCATATGCAGCCTACATTTTTCCTAATGCGTGGTGACCAGAATTGGATACAATGCTCTAGTTTGATCCTAACCAGAGCTTTAGAAGGGCATTCAATGTCTCTATTCATGAAACCGAACACTAAGAGTCTGCCTCAGAAGAAGAAATGAATAACTTTGACACACCACACAAAGTGATATTTAAACAGATGATCTAAAGCTTGGTCAAAATGTCTTATTTTAAACAGCATCTTGAAGGATGACAGAGATGTAGAGAAGTGGAAAGGTTTAGGAAAGGAATTCTACAGCTTCAGGGTTAGTGGCCACCAAACAGTTTCTCTGTTTTCAGAAAAGGAAATTGTGAGAGAAATTAGAGCAAGATTCGCCCTAGCCACTCCTCTGCACTATGAAAACAGCCACTTCAAAATTTGTATCAGAGATAGTAGGAACTGCAGATGCTGGAGAATCTGAGACAACAAGGTGCAGAGCTGGATGAACACAGCAGGCCAAGCAGCATCATAGGAGCAGAAAGGCTGACGTTTCGGGCCTAGACCCTTCATCAGAAATGGGGGAGGGGAAGGGGGTGCTGAAATTAATAGGGAGAGAGGGGGAGGCGGATAGAGGAGAGGATAGGTGGAGAGGAAACAGATAGGTCGAAGAGGCGGGGATGGAGCCAGTAAAGGTGAGTGTAGGTGGGGAGTTAGGGAGGGGATAGGTCAGTCCAGGGAGGATGGACAGGTCAAGAGGGTGGGATGAGGTTCGTAGGTAGGAGATGGGGGTGTGGCTTGAGGTGGGAGGAGGGGATAGGTGGGAGGAAGAACAGGTTAGGGAGGCGGGGACGAGCTGGGCTGGTTTTGGGATGCGGTAGGGGGAGGGGAGATTTTGAAGCTTGTGAAATCCACATTGATACCATTGGGCTGCAGGGTTCCCAAGCGAAATATAAGATGCTGTTCCTGCAACCTTCGGGTGGCATCGTTGTGGCACTGCAGGAGGCCCAGGATGGACATGTTGTCTGAGGAATGGGAGGGGGAGTTGAAATGGTTCGCGACCGGGAGGTGCAGTTGTCTATTGCGAACCGAGCGTAGGTGTTCTGCAAAGCGGTCCCCGAGCCTCCGCTTGGTTTCCAAATTTGTACTTGGGGGGCATAGTCCTAGAATAGGTCCAGACCATTCAAGAGAGATGTTAAGAAGCATTTCAACACACAAGGGGTGGTAGATGTTTGGGACTGTCTTCCACAAACAGCTGTGGATGCTGAATCAGTTGTTAATTTAAATATGAAACAGATTAAATTTTGTTAAACAGAGGAATTAAGGGATATGAGGCAAAGGCAGGTGTGTGAAGTTAGGCCACAGATCAGCCATGATCTCACTGAATGGCAGAACAGGGTTGAGGGGCTGAATGGCCTACTCCTCTTCCTACGTATTGGAAAATACTTCTGTACTGGTGACTGTCCTACTGGCTAGTAAAATTGAGTGGAAATTGCAGACAAAATAAATACGACACAAACAAAAAAAGATTCTATAAAAAATAGATATTCTATACTTAGTTTTCACAACAGTGGCTTAATCCAACAGCAGATATTTCACCTAAAATTAACAAAACTACCACTGGTGTACGAGTCTGAACAAAACCTAAACATTGTTAAAAGCAGATATGAAGTTGAAGCTTTTTAACTTGCTCTCAACATAACTGGAATGCAAGAAACAAGATTTGGAAAAGGATTAAGATTATAAAAAAACTAAAACATCCGTAACCTGAAAGATGACAACTAGTTTGAGAACAAAATAGATGTGGAAACCATACAACTCCATGAACTATCTGGTTCCCAGAGCAAAGGAATTCACACAACTATTCAGTTCAGGAAGAAACTGAGCAATAAACCCACACTAGAACTTGAAGCCAAAAGCACAGAGTAAATTCTGCTCAGACTACAACAGAAGAGGTTTACTGAAAATCTGAAAAAATGGTTCCCCAGGGGGAGGTTCTCTGAAACCAAGCAATATCATCCTTTCTACATATGGTGGAACTAATATTAAAACAATGCAGATTAGAAGCAAAATGCATTAACCGTATGTTCTACATCACTGAAACAGATGATTTTGCCTACCTTGGGTTGAGCACTTGTGAAGATGTGCAGCTGATCTTAGTAAACCATGAGATGAAGGAGGCAGCAGAGATAGATGAAGATGGTACACACATTAAAAAGCAAACCCTGCACCTCCATCCCATCCAATCAGAAGCAAGAAAGTAATTGGAGGAATAACAGTGCCTACAGATTGGATACTTTTGATAGAAACTCATTATGAGAGATAAAGCCAAATAAATGAATTACAGTCAGACATCATGATTGTCAAAGTCATCAAGACAGAGAGAGTTCTTGACAAAAATGAAAGACATCTAATGTGTAAAAGTTTGGGTACTTAAAACTTTCAGCAATTCAGTTGAAAAGTTTGAACTAGAGAGTAAAGTTGCTGACCTGGAAAGACTGAAGGCTGAGCAGGACATAATGTAGCAAATTGGTGAGGTATTTATGGAGAAACAGCACAAATTGTACAGTTCGCAGGCATTCAAAAGGGAGATCCTCAACATTAGATTGAAAACCTCAGCAGCAGATGCTTCAAACAGAAGAACTTGAAGATGAAAAAAATGATAGTGCTGAGTTCTGACAACAAATGAGTGAACTGCGCATGTAGCTTAACATATATCACATTGAAGAATGACTTAGACTATAGCAATAGCAAACGGCGATGAATGGAGAGTTTAAAAATGGAAATAGGAAATGCAAGAATCAAGCACACAGCAGGCGTAGCAGGAAGGTGAAACTATCCAAGAAGTCAGATACACAGAACGGTTGGAAGTGAAGTAAGTGCTGCAGAATCATAACACAGAGATTAAGGAGAATTACCACCAAGCCAAAGACCGACTGCAACATGCTGCTTTGCTAGGAGTCATAACATTTTACAACTAAATGATACTGTTAATTATGTTTTGGGAAAAGTGTTGAGGTTAAAATCAGATCAGCCATGATTTTATTGAATGGCAGAGCAGGCTCAAGGGGCCGAGTGGTCTCCTCTCATTCTTTGTTCGTACGTTCAGTTTTTTTATATAGAGGTCAACTGTTAATATTCTGTAAGGTAGACATATTATAAGAAAAGCTTAATGATTGGAACAGTTAAAGTGATGTATAGGGGCATTTTCTTAACAAAAGATTGATATTATACAGCATAGAGTCATACAGCACAGAAACAGACACTTCAGTCCAACTAGTCCACGCCGAACATAATCCCAAACTAAACTAGAGCCACCTGTATGCTCTTGGCCCATATCCCTCCAAACCTTTCCTATTCATGTACTTATCCAAGTGTCTTTTAAATGCTGTAATTGTGTCCACATCCACCACTTCCTCAGGAACTAAGTGTTAGCCAATCTACTTCTGGAGCATCACATCCACTGCTGCACTGCAGTCAGGTAATGAGCAGAAATGTTCAGTCCACAAGCCACACTGATAACTGTTAGAAATACATTCCGCAAAGATTTGGCATTTTGAGTCTAATTTGTGATATTTCTTGGAACCAGGAAACACCACATGAATAATTGATTATCACCATTTATGATCATTGAAACGGGAGGAAAAAGATTGACTTCCTGAATTAGGATTTGTATTAAAAATGGAAAATTTTTAAAAAATTACCTGGATGGGGACTGAGCCAATTGGAAAACATGCCATTAAAGATTCTTTAACATGTATATATATTTTTAGATTGATGAAATGTCAAAGGCAGTGCTCTCTCCACATGTTTTCAATTAACAATGTGCACCGTGCACATTAAAAACAAAATCAATCATGAACCCACCTACTGCAGGGTATATTTAATGTTAACATTTTTGCTAAAATAGAGACAAGCATAACTTTCCTCCTGATTTACACAGCTCCTTCTTTAGCACAGGAGAATAAACTTGGCTGATACATTGCATAAACAAGATCTAAAGGTTATGAAAACACTTTTACCTGCATGGTGACTCAGATTGCACCCGCACATTATCACCTGCTTCTGAAGTAGCTCATAGTTTATTACAAGTGAACCTTCTGGCCAGTTGTTGCCATGGGTCACTTGTTCCAGACAAAGGGTGAATCAACAACCAACGATGAATTAGAGGAATACATGAAGAGGAGCCGTCCAATCCCAATGCCAAATTCCCAGCGGTCAAGACCTCTGCACTTAATGTCAATCAATGTGATGTGTAACATCACTGTATCCGTTTTCTCATGGACTAAAATAATTCTGGCACTTTTGAAACGACTACCACAATGCTTAGTTCTGCAATAAGTATTAGATAAATACTAAATAAAAGCATAAATGTTAGGAGTTTCTTTTAAAATAATACACAAATATTCTATGAAAATGTAACCAATCAGAGCATTCCTGGTTTGGAGCAAAGAAATAAGACCTGTAATTTTACCCTCATTCCTGACGTCTGTCTGGGCTCAATCTAATATGTGTTCAAATAAAAACTCTGATATTTTATTCTGTTTTTCTACACCAAGAGACAATCAGTTCCCCTGTGAGTTACAAAGGGGTAAGCTATACTATCTTTTTAATCTGATGTCTTTAACCTTCTCACACCTCAGGCATGCAGTTTGAATTTATGACTAAAGACAAAGGGTACTGAAGACAGCAAAAATTTGCATCTACTTGCTTCTTAGTAAAGTTTCTCTCTGCTGGCTTCCACGAGGGAATTTCACAGAAGGTGCACAATGAGTGTCATCAGTGTTCACATTGAGGCCATAAGATGTAGGAGCTGAATTAGGCCATTTGGCCAACGAGTCTGCTTCACATTCAATCATGGCTGATATGTTTCCCAACCCCACTCTCCTGCCTTTTCCCTGTAACCTTCTCTGCTACTCAAGGAAACATCTTCTCCATGTCTACTGTATCGAGGCCTCTCAGTAATCTGTATGTTTCAATGAGATCCACCGCCCCCCCATTCTTCTAAACTCCATCGAGTATAGGCTGAGTGTCCTCAACTGCTCCTCATCTGACAAGCTCTTCATTCCCGGAATCATTCTTGTGAAGCTTCTCTTGACCCCCTCCAATCAATTGAAGAATTTGAACAGATTTTCTGCGTCAACAGATTTAATTTGAAACAAAACAGAAATATGATCTTCATAATGTCCCCAAGGTAATCGCTGAGGAAGTATAAAGCAGTGTCGTGTGTTGGGATCATGCAGGAATCCTGATGCAGCTGATGCTGAGGGAATTGGCTGGGAATTTGAAAATTCCGATGGATAATTTCCATGCGTCATGAGCTCTCTGCAGAAGTTCTGTAAAGTTGAAGAATTCAAAGAATTTCAAACTTAGAATTTTATGGGTAGATTTAAATAGGTAGAAGGCTTGGAGAAAAGTGAAGTTTTTTTTTCAAAAATCAGGTGACAGTGATCTAGAATACAATGCCTGAAGTGGTGATAGAGGCAGAAACCCTCACCATATTTAAAAAAAAACACGATATGCACTTGAGATTCTTAACCTACGAGGGTATGGATCAAAAAGTGGAAGCTGAGACCAGTTTCCTATCTCTTTTTTGGCTGATATAGGCATGATGGCTTCTCTTCATTATTCTTTATTTTTCATAGTGATGTGCTGATTTTTGCAAGGTAAACGTGGGAGTAACACAGATTTGCCATCATTTGCGGCTATTTGCAGCTCATGGCATATCTCTTTATCATGATCAATTTACTTTTATTTGGTTGAGGAGATACGTTTGATAGTCATTTCATTAAGGTGAATGGCCAATTACTTTACTTGAGGACCCAATTCAATTAGAGGCCATCTTTCAGTGCAGGCAGGATTTTCCTGCTGGAGTGCCTCAGACCCAACCATGTATGAAGCTAGTCAGCTCTCTAGAAGCAGGTTTTGATCATTAATGTCCTCTGTAAATCTGTCCATTTTCTCAACTAGACACAATGATCATGGGCCAAAGTCGGGGCTGCATTCAGGTATGGGCTCCTCCTCTGTCCCGTTGGCCTGGCAGCTGTGAAAACTGCTAAAGGTAACTGTGCCCACAGTGTTCAAAGGCCACCTCTATCCGACAGTGACCTTGCAATATTGCCCCAACATAAACAGGGGCCACCTCTCTCAATGGGACTGCTAGAAGCCCACAACCTTAGACACTTCAATTGGAACTTCTGCCTGTGGTGCCCAGTGCCATCCCCAGTTGCATGGGTCCCCTGGAGGCAGCCTGTCAACTCGCCATTTCTGGGAAGGTAATGTAGGAGCATGATGCACATATCGTCTAGGTGCTTTCTGAACCATTTAGCCAGCACTCACTGTCTTTGTTTCCATTAAAGGAATAGAGCTAAATTAAGAGGTACAAGAGAAACAAAAAGTACTGAATATGGAATTCATGAGACATTGTGCTCATGGAATATGATTTACCTAGTCCCAGATAAACCAAAATCCTGTGGTAAAAGCCAAAAGAACTGTGGATGCCGTAAATCAGGAACAAAAGCAGAAGTTGCTGGAAAAGCTCAGCAACTGGTCTGGCAGCATCTATGGAGAAAAAATCAGAGTTAACGTTTCGGGTCCGGTGACCCTTCCTCAGAGTTCTGAGGAAAGGTCACCGGATCCGAAATGTTAACTCTGATTTTTCTTCACAGATACTACCAGACCTACTGAGCTTTTTCAGCAACTTTTGTTTTTGTTCCAAATCCTGTGGTGTCACACTGCTGAAGATCCCCTTGTAAGGAATGCATATTAACATACAATCTGAATTGAAACCTTAGAATTTGTTATTGAAATGGTGGATTATTGAGTGACTGACTTGGACATTATACCTCTCTGACTGTATTAAGTATTCTTACAAACACATTCTTCATGTCATCATGCATGTTCTGTTCAAAGACAGGTCATTGGCCTTCTGGTTTGCTGCTGCTTCACCTTGGCCATTTCTCTTGATAGTCTTTGTCAGTGGTGGCTTGCCATTTCCTTCCAATCTCAGGTTTTGAGAGAGGAGACAGTATTGTCTGCAATGGTGAGACCAAATGCAGATTGTCTGATTACTTTGTGGAACACATCTATTCAGTCCACAAGAACGACTCCAGGCTTCTTGCTGCCTGTCATTTTACTTTCCCACCTTGTTTTTGTGTTGACATCTCTATCCTAAGCCTATTGCACTGGTCTAGTGAAGCTCAAGGGCAAGATTGAGGACCAGCACCTCCCCTTTCAATTTACAGTCTTCTGCACTTAACATTGAGTTGATTAATTTCAAAATATAATCTTGGCATCCGTTTTCTTTCCCTTTCATATTATGGTATCTCTCATTTTTGCTTACTGTCACACCTGCTCCGGGCATATCTTTCTTATCCCATCATCATTCCCTTTGGCCTGGAAGATTAACTTCATTCTATCTGTTCTATCTATCATTCATATCTATGACAGATCTTCCTTCTATCCTTCTCCCACCCACGTCTTGCTCATTTTTAATTTTTCTCAGTTCTGAAAAATTAACTCTGATTCACACTCCACAGATGCTGCCAGAGAATTTCCACCATTTTCTTTATTAATTTCAGACTTCCAGCCTCCAAAGGATTCTGTTTTTCGATTAGGCCCCACATCTCACTTGAAATGAAATGGTAACTTTTCTCTCTCCACAGACGCTGCCAGACCTGCTGAGTTTCTGCTGCACTTTCTATTTTTTTTTCCCTTTCAGACATCTGCAGTTCTTTGTTTCATTACACCTCAACCGAAACGTGAATCATACTCACAAGCCTGTGATATCTAAACCACATGCTAGGCGACTGAGATATTTAGCCCTCTCACACAAACACATGGCTAATCTAAATGTGGATCCTCAAGGGGCCAAATTATTTCCCCATTCCTTCACTGCACAGACTTCGTGGGATAAACCTCTTTTTTCTTACTTGTGCCATATAGAATTACCAATGCTAATATATAATGCAGAAAGCATCTGGTTTTTAATGTTCAGTACCACACTAAATCGAATCAATCCACTGCTATATTTCTCCTGAGATTGAAGTTTTAGTCAGCCTTAAAAGGTTCAAACACAATAAATCCCTAGGGATAGACAATATATATCCCGGCATGTTAAAGGTGTCTACTGAGGAGATTTGTAAGGCATTGACAATCATTATGAAGGAGCTATTGAACATAAGGAAGCACCAATAAATTAGAAAGAGATCAGTGTGGTGCTCATATTCTAACAAAATGAGATGCAGTTAACTACACACAGAATAATCTTAATGTAATCCCATATAAAAAGAGCCATCAATTGTCTGTGTAAACTTGAAGGTACATATGCTTAATAATAATTAACAGCAATCAATATGAATACAGAAATAATCCTGATTGAATAATCAACATGAATTCTTTAAAGTAACAGCCCAAGAAAACAAAAATCTGACAAAGCTTTAAACAAAAGGCGACTGGTTAAAATCAAAGTTATAGGAATTCAAGGTATGGTATGAACAAAAAAGGATTGATTGAAGATGGAGAACAATGCGTACTTGTTAGGGCAGAGTGTGGGGCTGGTTAGCTAGTTTGCGTTGCAGAGTGATGCTAATATATTTTACCCAATCAACCTGTTCAGAGATGTTATGACACACCACTGGAGCAGCAGGGACTTGAACATAATGTTCTTTAGGGAAGGAAACTGCCATCCTTACCCAGTCTGGCCTACACGTGACTCCAGACCCACAACAATGTGATTGACTCTTAACTGCACTCTGGGCAATTAGGGATGGACAATAAACACTGCCTAGCCAGCAACACCCTAATCCCATGAATGAATAAAGGACTATCAACTCAACACAGACAATTGCCTAAGTGTGGAATCGAACCTGGCTTCTGGCGCTGTGAGGCAGCAGTGCTAACCACTGAGCCACCATGCCGCCAAAGTGCTTGCATCTTCCAATACTGCTTATGCATTTTCATATAGCCCATGCCAGCTCTATGCTATTTCATATTCTCCATGGCCCCTCTATGCCCTGACACTCATTATGCCCCTTCTGTGCCTCCCAAGTTTCCTCCATAACCACTCATCCAATATCCACAATGGGCAGACCTCATAAGCTTTTGAAGATGAAAATAAACTCCCAAGAATCTAATAGAGTTCTAACTCTAACACACTTTGTACTAGAAAAAACACTAATTTATGAAACCCATTCAAAAATGTAAATTGTCTGATGTGGTCAATCTATTACAAATACAAGCAAACATCTGTTTTACTAAACACATCAAAGACAACCAATCATTTAGTAACCTCTTAAAACTGTCCCCTATTGAGATAGGTGGTTCTAGAAGTTTTGAAATGGAACCAAGTATTTATTATATGCTCAATAAACTAAACAATTGAGTCTGCTGTAATTGCAACAATAGATGGCCTGTCAATTGATGCACTCCAACAGTGTTGTAGTTTTGTATGTTCTAACTGAAAGGGACAGACATTTTTTAACCCAAATTTAAAGGGCTAGAAAATCATTTAAATCGAGACACTTAACAGACCATAAATCTATGTTTATTTGTCTTTCGTAAAAGCAAGGCTCCCATGCTGTGAGTTAAGACAGCGAGAACAATGAAAATTCAGTGTATCTTTATTCAGCAATCAAATCACCCCACTGAGTTTGAATTTCATTCCATGCTTCTCATCCCTGTCCATTCTCCCTGCCAGCAAAAATGGAATCTGCCAGAAATAGAGGTGGGACTTTTGCATCTGAGTTCCACCATCATTTTTAAAGGTCTCCTTTGTCAACTGGCTCAACAGAATTTCAGGCCTTTATAGTTTTTATGGTTTCCTTCTGCCACATTTCTTTAATGTACAGTTGTCCAATCAAAATGAATGACTCTTTAATTGAAAGAACTCTGAAACAGTTCCATACCTGACTAACTTCTAAAAATGACAAACTTTGCCATAAGCAATGAAATTATTTGTAATTGCTGTAGGAAGATTGTAAAAATCTAGAATTACTTTCAAAATAACAGACTAAAGTTTTTAATAAAAATCAAGAGTGAGATTATTTTCCCAGATAGACAACTCAATTAAAGGTGTGATTTTAAGGCTGCCTACCCAGTGGCTAGCAAAAATTGGCTGAGAAACCTATCAGTCACAAACTGTTTTGTTCCCATTGTCTTCTATTTTAACATGTTCTCCTGAACATAGAGTGATAGAGTAATAGAGTCATACAACATAGAAACAGACCCATCGGTCCAACTCATCTTTGCCGACCAGGTATCCCAAACTTAACTGGTCCCATTTGCCTGCTTGGTCCATATCCCTGTAAACGTTTCCTATTCATGTAGCTGTCCAAACCTCTTTTAAATGTTGTAGTTGTAACAGCCTCTACCATTTCCTCTGTGTGAAAAAGTTGCCCCTAGGGTCCATTTTAAATCTTTCCCCTCTCATCTTAAACCTATGCTCTCTAGTTTTGGATTCGCCTACTCTTGGAAAAAGACCTTGGCTAGTCACCTTATCCATACCCCTCATGATTTCATAAACCTCTATAAGGTCACCCCTCAGCTTCCAACGCTGCAGGGGAGAAACGTTAGCCTCTCCTAACAACTCAAGCCTTACAGTACCAGCAGCATTCTTGGAATCTTTATCTGCACCCTTTCTCATTTAACAACATCCTTCCTATAGCAGCACAACATAAACAGTCCTCAGGGGCACCCAAATGAAGCCACTGGGGTTCTTCTTTAAATATAAGAACATAACAAAATGGAATTCTGCTGATGGACTTGGACTGTTATTTTAACCAGTGCCTGACCAAAAAAGCTGTTGTGACTTTGCCAAAACCAACTTCCTATAACTTAACGGTGCATTGATGGTCTTTCCTTTGGTCCATACAATGGCTTCCTGTCACCTGACATTACACTGCCACCCACTGACCTCTTCCCATCTGTTCTGAGGGGATCAGTGACTAGATCAGTGAGGTGTAGTGTTCACCTCAAGCAGACACCAATATCTTTTTCCATGCTAATATTGGGCCTTCAGATTATTAAAATATTTTGATGGCATCTTCACATAATAGTTTTTTTGTATAATTTTAGTTTATTTATATAAAGCATGCTGGTGAATGACATGTATACACCTTTCAAACATTATCAATGACATACAGAAAATAAAAGCTAATGTTTATAAAAAACACCATTATCTGTATTCAAATCTGCTCCACATACAAAGTTCAGGCACAAGTATCAAAAACAGCTACTACTATCATTTCTGCTTTCTAGGATCATATTGCTGGTTGACACTTTTTACAGTCACCTTATTTAATTGTACTTCCACTACAAAAACAGACCATTCTGTCCAATAGGTCCATGCCAGCATTCATGTTCTAAATAACTTTATTTCTACCTTTCTAAAGTGAAAATGTAGTTGTGGATTAAATTCTAGAAATGCAACGGTAGATTTTATAGATCCCAGGTCCCTGCTCCCAGCAATGTATTTTGTGCCTCGGGAGAACCTATCAAGAATCAAGTTCTGGTGCTCATTTGACCCTGCAAAACTAAAATTAATGGACAGAAACTCCTCTGGGGCACACTAACCTCCCAGTCTGATTCTTGACATGTACACATGACATAAAAAGCTCCATGCTCTTTTACAGATTTGTTAAATCAACCCTATCATGGCAATACAAACATACTCTGGAGGGTAGTATTTAAACCATACTTCGAATGCTATTTGTGATGCATTGCTTGACTAACACATGTTCCAGCTTATTTCAATCTAAACTGTAATAAGTTTCAAACAACACTGTGAAATTTAACAAGAAGCTCTTGCATTATTACAATCAAATGATCTCCTAACATTCCATTATCAACATTAGTACATATCAGCAAACTTTCTCAGAGTACAATTAACAATTTAAACTGACCCAGTTTAGAGTGCCCAATTTGCTTTCATCCTTTCACTTACATGTATGATTCTATATAGGTTTCTCCTGATGAATTCTTACTTGTCAATTTTTACAAAACAATTTCAGAATTTCACTGGTAAGTTAAACAGATAAACAACACAGCACTGTATTGATATTATTCTTGTACATGCGCCTTTTTTCTGTACAAGTTGACAAATGGTCCTAAAGCCATATTATTTTTAAAGCAGTGCTGATTATCCATGTTTAAAAATGAGCAGGTATTTGAGAAATATTTATAAACAAATTTATTTGAAATATCATGGCTCCAACAGGAATCATGGCAGCACAGAAGGCTTCACTAAATTGAAAGTTTATCTCCTGAACAAGAATATGCGGTCAAATACAGGATGATATTTCACTCAACCATACAATTATACGTTCATGGAGATGACCATTATTGACCCCATGAACAACCACATAGTCAAAAAAGTGGACAGAAAAAGAAGTTGTTACTGGTGAATTCCAGGGTGTTAAGCCATGTAAAATACAGTGGGTTATTAGTGCCACTGGTTTATAGTAATGGAGTACGTCAAATTTTGTTTTGATGTCATGGTATTCTGAGATTTTAAAATAGTATTTTGGCAGATTAAATTGCATGATTCTGTTGAGTTTTCCACAGAAGCAATGTCAGTAGCCTTAATTATTATTATTATGATATGTTTCTTTAAGGGCTAATTCTATGCTCTCGGACAGCATGTTGCAAATGCACAGCCCATATTTTTCTACTCATTTAACATTGATACATGTAGAATCACAAGCTTTATGCCTGCAATGTGTACTGTGTGGGCACTACTCCCTGCTGACTGCATAACAGTGGAGAATTGGCCCTTGCATTTTTATCTGTTATCATGTATAAAGCTTGAGATACAAAGGAAGGTGATAGGCAACAATTAACAAATTAGAGATTGTGGCATTTAATACTGGTGACGTGAGGGAAATTGTGGGGTTCGTGCTGCGGTCTTAAGGTGTTAGTACGAGGATGGCAGACATGCAAAAATTAGTGCGGTGTAGGGGATGCTTGGGTTGTCTCACCATGTCGTGTGAGATTCTTGAGGTACATGATTGAAGATTTCTAAGATCTGGCAACACTGGAGATGGAGCTTCTGAGGAGTGCAATTACAGGCATGGTCCCCAGGTTTGGGAGGAATGCAGTAGAGATGATTGTACTTGGAGAGATCTCAAAGTCTGGAAACTGGGAGAGGATGTCAGATGTCTGGACACGTATAGAAGATAGTTCTATTTCCTGAAAAAAAAAACGACACTAAAAAGTGGCTTTGGTTCTAGGGCCTTCAGATCTTGTTAGTACATTGGGTGGATGATTGCAATGTCTTGAGCAGTGATTTGATTTGATTTACTTATTGTCACGTATACCTAAGAACAGAGAAAAGCATTGTTTATGAGTAGTACTCGCAGGTCATAATAAGCAAGGATATACAGATCATAGGGTGAAGAAAAAAGTTAGACAAAGTCGTGCAGGTTATGTCACACAGGGCATACACTAGGCAAGATCAACAAGATTAGCATTATTTGAAGTTAGACAGTCCACTCTTCAGTCTAATATTGGCGGGAAGAAGCTGTTCTTGAACCTGCTGGTGCATGTGTTCAAGCTTCTGTATCTTCTGCTTGATGGAAATTGCTCTAGGAGAGCATTACCGGGGTGCGATAGGTTTTTGATGATGTTGGCAGCCTTTCCATGGCAACGAGCCATATAAATGGAGTCCATGGATGGAAGGTTGGCTTCCGTGAAAGTGCCAGAAAGTGGGGAATTAAGAAAGCGACCTTTTATATGGAAGAATTGAGCAGTAGTGAAGAAAGGTCACTGGACCCAAAACATTGACTCTGCCTTCTCTCCACAGATGCTGCCGGAACTGCTGAGTGTTTTCCAGCAATTTCTGTTTTTGCGTGAGCAGTAGCTGCCCAGGAACTGGACCTAGGGGAAAAATAGGGTTTTAAACACCGTGAGGATTACCCAGGTATGTGGAAACAAGGTCACCAACATTATGAGGGGGTGTTCCATTGAGTGGCAGCATTTAGAGTAGATTTGTTGAGTATCAGTCTGCTGACCCCCGTCAGCCTTTTTGGGTCTCATCCATCTGTTTTTGGATTCAAGGCCCCTTATACTCCTATCTCTACAGAAAGATCTAATTCAAATACCATTTGAGGACAGAGAGACATAATCTATGCAAACACTTCAACAGGGAGTGCTTTTAGTGCTGATTGTTGCATTATCAAAACTGACGTATTTCCCATGTAAGATTAAGCTGATGCTTATAGGGAATCACAGTGCCTCAGTGATTAGCACTGCTGCCTCAAAGCACCAAGGACCTGGGTGAGTTTCCTCCCACAATCCAAAGATATGCAGGTTAGGGGGATTGGTCATGCTAAATTGCCCATAGTGTCCAGGGATGTGCAAGCTAGGTGGATTAGCCTTGGGAAACACAGGGGTCAGGTGCCTCGGTGGGATGCTGTTCACAGGGTTGGAATGGGCTTGATGGGTCAAATGGCCTGTTTCCACACTGTAGGGAATCTATTCTATTTGAATGCTCAAGTGAATGTGAAATGCCCAAATGTCCAAACTTAAAGAACAATAGTTAAGATTTTCCAGTATCCTGGCCAATATGTGTTCTTCAAGCAACAGTGTCTAAACAGTCATTTTTCTTATTCTCACTTGTGACTACACTTCAAACCCAACTAATTTTTGTAAAGCACTTTGGGATACCCTCAAGATATGAAAAATGTTAGGTAAATGCACGTTCTTTCCTACTCATGCATAGTCCACTGGCTACACAAAAACAAACATTTATCCCTACTTAAATTTTCAGATGCTTTTGAAATCTATGGGACAAACATGATACTAGACTTGAGGTGAAAATTCGGTAGCACCGGAAACTCTAGTCATAACTTTCAGTACTATACTTGAATGTCAGCAGCTGTTAAAAGTCAAGCAGGTGCTGAAAAATGAATGGGCTACGAGAAACTTTCATCTTCATATTAATCTTAAATGGATGACTAGATTTCAAAAGCATTGAATTAGCTGCAGAATAATAACTAGGAAAGTTATTGAAGATAAAAGCTACACAGGTTGCTACAAATATGGGGTACCATGTGTTAACATTAAAGGAATTCTGGCTTAAAGGTATCAATTGGAAATTTCAACAGGAATTTTCTTCCTTAAGAGATAAAACTTGTACAATATTACAAGGAAACCTTTTGAAAATGAACATAAATTCAAACATTGAGATAATGCTCATTGATGTTTGGAAGTGTGTCTGAAAATGCAGATGTCTCAAATTGGCTGTATTAACTCAGAGACTAAAACCTGTCCTAAGTGGTCACCTGTAGGGGCTGGATCCACCTGGTGCCTCTGACCAACTCTGTGTTTACATAGGTAGGATGGCTGAAACACTGCTGCGCCCAATTTCTAGGGTCTTCCACTCCTATTTCAGGTATTTCCCTATTCACCTTTAGGGTTCATCCTTCTATTCGTCCCATTATCAGGGGGTGGAGTTGGGAATCGGGGGAAGCCATTGCCCATCTTTGTCAGTCTCAGGTAGTCTCCATTCTGCATACTGAAGTCTCAGTAGGATACACACCGTCTCCACGTCCAGTCTGGGTGGGATCTTCTCCCTCAGTGAGAATTTCACATAAGTACAGAATAGCCACGGTACAGAAGAAGGCCATTTGGCCTATTAACGTATTTAGCTTTCTGAGCATTTTGATTTGTTGACAATTTCCTGCCTTTTCCCTGTAACCCTGCACATTTGTTCTCACTTAACATTTGTTTTTTTTTGCAGAACACATTAAATCTGTGCACCTGGTTCCTCGCCCAATTTTTGAGTGGGCACAATTCCTTGTTATTTACTCTGTCCAGGCCTGCCATGATTTTGAAAACTTGTACCAAACCTCTTCTCATCCTTCTTTCCAAGAAAAACACCAATAGCCCTCTCCATGACCCAGTCTCACTGAGATCTGCCCCAATGCCCCAGTCTTGGTAGGATCTGGCATTTCCCATGCTCCAATAGGATTTAATTCCATATACCCTCTTCTCAGTGGATCTCATGCCCCACTCTCAGTAGATCTCACCCCCATGTCCCACTCAGTGGATCTCTCCCCTTACCCCACTCTCAGTGGATCCCCCATGCTCAACACTCAGTGAACTCCCCGTGCCCCACTCTCAGTGGATCCCCATCCCGTGCCCCACTCTCAGTGGATCCCCCTTACCTGCAGGCTCCTGAAGCTCGCGCTCAGGTGTGCGATGTGCAGCGCGAGGCAGCGCGAAGTGCACCTGGCCCGGGAGACACTCGGTGCCGCCGGGCCGCTCCCCAGCCGCCGCCCGCTGCCCACCGGCAAGACGGAGCACAGTAACCCGGGCAGCAACATCCACAGCCCGCTCGACATCGCAGCGAGAACACCGAGAGACACACACATACACTGACAGCAATGCAAGCTGCACCCTCCTGTTACTGCACAGCCCGCCGCTGTCACACTCTCTGCTGGAAGCAGACACACGCCGCAAGTTTGTGTAGGAACAGGCAGCATGTGGGCTCTGGCCTCGCCTCCTACCTCCAAACACGCCCACCTTCCCCCAGTATCCACAACAACTATCCCCTGCTCCTTCCCCTATCCCTGCAGGAACTTGCGGCTCAGTTGGTCCCACAGACACTTCGGAGTCGGTTACCAGGACCATGAGGGCAAAGATTCAGCCGGACACTACAGGGAGTGTTACACCATTAGAATTGCTGCCTTCCACATGTTAAATTGCGGCTTGGTCTCCTTTCTCACCCCTCTCTCATGTGCACCTATAAGACCCATTTGGGCTATTTAAAAGATTATGACCATGGTTGTGATCAATGTTTATCTTTCAATATCACTAAAAATATGATCTGGTAACTAACATAGCTGTGCAAGCTTGTGTTTAAATTAGCTGCTTTCTTTCGTAAATTATAGCAATCTCAACACTTCAAAAGATCTTCATTGGTTTTAAACTACCTTGGGTCATTCTGAAGTTATGATACTACATAATTTTTAAAATTAAATTCTCATCTTGCAGGTCTTTTAATATGACCAATATTGGATTATTCACTCTTTCTTTGCCTCCAATATATGATGAATACAACACCCATATACGCCAGCATTGCAATGAGTTTTGTGGCTACACATAGTTTATGATGTTCCTTAGTGATTCTCATATAACCCTATTGAATCTTGACAGGTTGGACATAATTACCTGTTTCTATTCACCTCCAGAATGCAATTGCTTCTGCTCAGTGAATGGGTTCATTCAGGATCCTGAAGGCATATTTAAAGAGCTGCAGGAGCCTTTCATGAAATAGCCTTGTTTTTTGCTTGTCAATCTTTGTAATGCATGATTTTGCAGTTTTGGCTAAAGCTTAGAAAAATCAGTTTTTACAGTTGTCCAGCTACTGAAGAGAACAATACTGAGCTAGGTCTATTGGTCTGCTGGGTCATGCATACTCATGAAATAGGCAGGTCACTGTCTCCACCAATAAGACCATCTCCTAGCTGCAAAATTGTTAGTCCATTAACTTCCTAGTGCATTATCCATTTGTGCAGTTTGGAATTTAATTCTTCTCCATCTCCTGTTTAGTGGCAAGTTGAAAAATGCTATTGCCAACGCTGATCTCAGAGCCTCTGCCAGGGTCTTGTTTTAAGATTTATATCCAGGTATCCAAAAACTATTTTATGGTGCCTGCCAATAATCTGCTCTTTGTTCCTGGGAGATGCAGGATACTGTTATATCTGAAACCCTTTTATGACCATTATCCTAAGAATACTCTTCAAGCCTGCCTTCTGTTTTAAATAACCAGGACACAGAAGACTTTATGTAAAGATTCGAAGCAGGGAAAGATGCAAAATTATGGGGAGATAACTGGACAGAGCTATTGTTTCCTCAAATCGTCTTATTTTTGCCAATCACCTTAAATCTTCGTCCTTTTGGTTCTTGACTTTTCTGCAAATTGGAGCAGTTTCTCTCCATCTACTCTGTCTACAACACATAATTTTGAAGACATGTATCGAACCACCTCTCAACCTTTCTTTCTCTAAGGAGTGCAAAGTCAGCTTCTCTAATTATGATTAAGATGATAATTTTATAGATTTGAGATTAATTTAGTGTTACATTTTGGCTTGGGGTGGCCTTGGAATTTGGGTGAAGATTTAGAGTTAGGAATATATTCAGAAGTTAAGGGTTCTGACTAGGTTGCAGTGTGGTTGGCGAAATGACTGGGGAACGATTTTAAGGTTACAGTTGCAGGTCAGATTCAGCGTGCAGGGTGGGGAGGGTCAAGGTAAGTATCAACGTTTGGGGCCGTCCTATTTGAGAGAGTATTCCAGCAATGGTCTGCCAAGTGCCTTGTATAGTTTTAACAAATACTCTGTATTTTTATACTCCATTCCCTTTGAAATAAAGGCGAACCTTCCATTTGCCTTCCTTGTAACCTACTAAACTTGTAAGCTAGCTGTGTGTGATTTGTGGATGAGGACTCTCAAATCCCTTTGTTCTGTAGTTTTCTGCAGTCTTTCTCTATTTAAGTAATATTCAGCTCCTCTACTCTTCCTCTCAAATTGTATAACTTCACATTTTTCCACATTATATTGCATCTCCCAAGTTTTTGCCCACTTGCTTAACTTGTATATCCTCACCACTTGCCTTCCCACATATTTTAGTGTCAACCTCAAACTTTGCAATAGTTCATTCACTTTCCTCATCCAAGTCAGTAACAACTGGTAAATAATTGTGGCCCCAGCATTGATTCCTGTGGCGCACCACTAGGCTGCCCTCCTGAAAATGTCACCTTTATCCCTTATCATAGACCTGGATTTTTAAAGGCAATTTTTTTAAGGTTCTGCATCTGATGGTTTCAATTTATACATCCATCCAGAGCAAATTCTGGAGTCCATATGTATGCTTCTAAATACAGAAATCCATAATTTCTTGTGGATGATTCTACATATTCCCATGGAACTGGAGGGCATATTTAATTGATTGATTTAACTTTTTCACATGTACCGAGGTACAGTGAAAAGTATTGTTTCACTTGCTATGCAGGCAGATTGTACCATAAAAAGTACATCAGGGTAGCAGAACAGAGTGCAGAATACAGGGGGTTACAGCAACAGAGAATGTGGAGAGAGAGAGAGAGATCAGAATGAGTATTTGAGAGGACCATTCAAATGTCTGATAACAGCAGGGAAGAAGCTGTTCTTGAATCTGTTTGTACATGTTTTCAGGGTGAGAAGGGAAAGATTTAAAAGGGACCTGAAATGCTACCTAATCATACAGAGGGTGGAGCATATATGGAATAAGCTGCCAGAGGAAGTGGTAGAGGCAGCTGTAATTACAACATTTAGAAGACATTTGAACATGTACAGTGATAGGAAAGGATTAGTGGGTAATGGGCCAAACACAAGCAAGTGGAACGAGTTCAGTTTAGGAGCTAGTTCAGCATGGATGAGTTGGACTGAAGAGTGTGTTTCCATGCTGTATGACTCTATGAGTTGTTGAATACTCCACAAGACTGTGATCAAATAAAAGCACCGAACTGAGGAGAACATGTTCTTTTACACTAGATTCACGGTAAAAACCTTTGAAACTGGTACACCTTGTTGAGTGAAGTACAACTGGATTTTAATGATGTACTAAGTACAAAAACAATACTGGCCTTAATTATTCTGGAGTTGACTTCATCATAACTGTGAACTGCTCTGGAGATGGTGTTGATGAGGTAGATAAATCTGTTACCTGCTTTTAATCATTGACTGTAATAGCTTCACATTATTGTTCCTGTGGGTGGCAGATTGGTACATGACTTCAGTGGTTTGGTGCTGAAAGTGCGATAAGTTATCACAGGTAGATTAGAAGTGGCCCATGCCAAGAAGGTATTTCATCGTCAGTGTAAAGAAAGTCGTGAACCACAGTTTCAAATACTTTGTTTCTGGCTTGTCATCTCCTTAAACTGAAGACTTTGCTTTCTATGCTATATGCAATGTGATCTAATTGCCACATTCGTGAACATAAAAGCCTCAGCAAACATGGCAGAGAGCACCACATTGAATAGAATAAAATCCACCACACAGCCTTGTTTTAATCCTGTGACAGGGAAAGCATCAGAAGATTCTCCACCATTCAGGACAAAAGCAAGCATGCTATCGTGGAATTGTCTTACAATGATGAAATTTTCTGAACAGCCATATACCACCAAGATCTTCCATTGAATCTCAAGACTAATTGTGTGAAAGCTTTAATCTGCTCAATAAATGTTGAATACAATTTGCATTTCTCCTGGAGATGACATGCAGCAAACATCATGTCATCTGTACCATACCATTGTTCCTTCAGAGTTAATTTAACCAAGATCTTGACTTGCAAAAATCCCTGCTTGTAGATTGTCTTCAAAGTGTTATAAAAGCAGTTAATCAAACCATTGTAGATAAGGGAAATAGAAGTAAATTAGCCACTTAGATTGTAAACTGCTTAACAATGTTGTTACAACTGATATGGGAAGAGTGCAGTATCTTTTCCAAGCCCCACCTCTTCACAGGATACAATAAAAAATTATAAATCTTATACTCAAGCTCCAATATTGTCAATCATATGCTTTCTCCATGTTAGACTTATAATGAAGACATCCATTAAAAATATTTCTTCCGTAAATTAAATAAGAAATTTAATAAAATTATTCATTTATTATAAAACTAGACCCATTCACTGAAGGTGCAGAATTGGTTAGCAAATACAATTTGTAACATGAAAATATCGATGTTTATCCCTTTAACTAACCCAAAAAAATACACACTAAAACAAAAATAATGGATTTCTGTCTGCAGAGATTCACTTTCTGGTCAATGTGGTTACTCTTGAAGGCAAAAAAGGATGAGGTGTATGTTCTGAAGTCTGTTGATCTGGTGGTCTTTTATATGTGGTCAGGTGAATAATCACAAATGGTTCTCTTTGAAGCCTTCGCAGACACAGCTACCTCAGGGAATACAATATTGAGAAGTTCTTTCAGTTACATTTCAGAAGAACAATCAGGTTTCACCCTGATCTCGAAGCAAAGGTATATAAGACACAGGAGATCCCAGCTGAGCAGCTTATTCTGTGGCAAAACTTTCCTCAATTGAACATCCACAAAACAAACTCCAAACTTGCAAAAATTGTTCAAACAGAACACTTGTAAAACCCAATCATAAAATAGTCAGGTGTTTCCCCTAAAGTGAGTTCAAGCAACCAAGACCAGCAATTATCTGCAAAAATGTGAATTCCAAGAAATTCCTTGTTTAAAAAAAACAAATCTGATCTGTCTTTTCGTTGACCTTAAAAAAATCCACACATATCCACAATCCTTCAAATTCAAGTCCACAAAATTATTAAATATGAAGTATTTTCATGGCAATATTTACATTAAAAAGTCTGAGCTTGAAGTAACATAGACACTATTTTATACATTTCCATATTGGTCTCTCTGATTTGTTTCCTGATTGCACTAAGTTTTAAACTGAGAAAGGTACTTGAATTGCCAAGAACTGTAATGCATGACACAGCCATTCTAATCAATATTTCTAAATTGCTTGTAATATTTTAATGAATCAACTAGTACAGATTCAGAAAATTGGAATGCACCTAGATCGACATGATATAGTGACATGTCACGAATATTCATGTCTTTTTTGAGAGGCACAGCAATGACTAGGCTCACAATATCAAACAAGCATGAGGATACAGCATTGGCATCAGTGCTCAGGCCTATGTATAGTCTTCACAAATCCCTCATGGTGTATATAGAAAAACTCAGAACTGATTCTAGCAACTGAAACATTCATATGTTTGACGGGAACTAAATAATCATGGATTATCAAGGAAAAGATGGTCAGAAAACAAAAAAATTGTTTAAATTGCTGAGTATTTCCACCATTTTCTCTTGAGATTTCAGATGCTACATTTAATGATTTTTTAGATAATTAGCAAATGGCATATGAAATGCTATTTGGAACTTCATGGATAGAATCTAAGGTGAAAAAGTATATGTGCGTAATGGTTGCAAAATATTTGTATGCAACAGTTGAATCTCCGATCTAAAACATGGAAATGAAATAGAATTGGTTTTGATTATTAATCATTCACTAAGTATTTAGTCAAAGTTAAGCTACATTCATATTAGCCCTACAGTGCTGAAATGGCCATTTGGCCCATGACGTTTGCACTGATCCTCCGAAGAGGATCCCTTCAGACCCACCCCCTCCAAGTCTGTTCCCATAACTGCACATTTACCATGGCTACTCCACCTAGTCTGCACATCCCTGGGCACTATAGACAATTTAGCATGGCCACTCTATCTAATCTCCACATCTTTGGACTGTGGGAGCAAAATGGAGCACCAAGTAGAAACCCATGCAAACATGGGGAGAATGTGCAAACTCGACACAGACAGTCACTCAAGGCTGGAATCAAACCCAAATCCCTGGCACTGTGAGGCAACAGGGTTAACCACTGCGCTACCATGTAACCCCTGTCCTGGACTAAAAACTGAAAGAAGTTATTTTAAGGCTGCATTACTCAGCAATGAGGCCACATGAAAAATTATTAGGCAAAAGGAGAAAATATATAGTTTAATAGTGCACTATATTTGCTTGTGTTTTTGTTCAATGCAGCTGTAAGATTTAAAAGTCCTAATTATACTGTTGTTGTGGGCTGTGGTGAAGCTGTGTTTTGAATGTTTCTTCAAAAGAATTTTCAAATTAAAAATAGCCTAGTAATTAGGCTGTGATGTGATCTACACAAAATCTGTATTTAGAGTCCTAGAGTCATACAGCATGGAAATATACCCTTTGGTCCAACTAATCCACGTCAACCATGTTCCCAAACTGAATTAGTCCCACCTGCCTGTGTTTGGCCCATATCCCTCCAAACCTTACCTATTCATGTACTTATCCAAATGTCTTTTGAATATTGTAACTCTACCTGCATCTATCACTTCCTCTGGCAGTTCATTTCATGAAAACAATTTGTACTTGTTGCATAATCTTAAAGAACATTAGATCAAAGTGGGTGACAGTGAATTAGTTTTACCTTCCGCAAGATTTTCATATTCATTAATTTCATTGAGTGAAAAATAAAATGGTGGGATACTTTTCATCGAGTGGACTGTAAGACAGCAGCTTATCGTTACATGTATGTTAAGGTCTGAAAAGATTAATACTGATGAGTGCGTCAAGCATTATCCACTATGTTGATATCATAAAGGATTGAGTGTGGGGGAACAGCATAGCATCTTGGAGTAATAAGACTTAATATCCAGGAAGTCTTCAGAGTCTGTGTAGAAATATCTATCAGATTAATGTTTCCCTCTAAGCCACTTACTATCTCGACTTGGAAATACATCACTGTTCTGTCACTGTCGCTGGGTCAAAATCCTGGAATTCCCTCCCTAAGGGCATTGTGGGTCTGCCTACAACACAAGGACTGCAGCAATTCAAGAAGGCAGCTCACCACCGACTTCTCAAGGGCAACTAGAGACAGGCAATAAATGCTGGCCAGCCAGTGATGCCCGCACCCCATGAGTGAATAAAAAAGGTAACCACTAACTAGTTGCTAACATGCAATAAACTACTTATTGTCAACAATGGTGACTTAATAATAATAAGAAACTAATAAGAAACAGAATTGGTGTAGGAATTGCTGATGAAACTTTAACAGATTTATTACAATCAAAAGATGGTTTTATTCTAAAGAACGGCTTTCAGGGGACATCCAGAAGCAACACAAATCCATTCTAAGAAGAAAACCTTAACATTGACATGGCTGATCAGCAGAATCCCTCTATTCTAAAAGTACAAAACAACAAACAACCCAGGTGAGAAACCAATACACAAAGTAGAGCAGACACCATACAAAGTCCTTGTCAGCTCTGTATCAATGCTTTATCTGTCATGCAATAAGTCACTTTCAGAAATTGTGCAGAAACAAGACACAGTCACAGAAAAGCAAGAAGTCAAATAGCCGCCCACACAAAGAAGTCAATAATGTAGAACAGCCTACAATACAAGCGAAACTTAAAATGTTCCAAGGGGAAATATGTGATATAAGGCTATCCTTTTGGCAAGAGAATATTTACGTTAGTGGTCATCTCATGTATTTCAAGTTAGATACTGGGACAAGTCTCACCCTCTTATCATGTCCATCACATAGTCTCTACAACAATATCTATTAGATAATGTAACCTATAATTAGTTGATAAAACACAATAAACCACTTCTTGTTCAATAAAAGAGTTTCTTCTAATTAGACCAGTAAGTGGTTTTTGTCTATCACATTAAACTGAGCAGACCTTGCAGATTCCGACCCTTAAAGAGGATGGTAGCAGCAAACCAAACCCATAGAGGGTTGCAGATCCAGTCTAACTGCACATTCAGCACTAACCTTCATCAAATATACAACAAGTGCTAATCTTTGAGTGGAGTGCAAAACAGTTATTAATCTTCATCCCAAACAAAATACTGCGCTAATTTTCATTGATTGGCATTTAAAAGTGTGTTAATCTTAATTGAAAACATGGCAGTGTGATAATCTTCAATTAGCAAGTAAAAACTGTACTAATCTTCAATTGGAAAGTAAAAGCAGCATGTTAATGTTCAAGTGGTTTATAAAACAGTGTGTTAATCTTTGTGTGGAGTGTAAAATAATGTATCAATTCTAAAGATTTAAAAAGAACATGAGGGGCAACATTTTTATACACGGTGTGGTTCGTGTGTGGAATGAACTGCCAGAGGAAGTGGTGGATGCAGATACAGTTACAACTTCTAAAGGACATTTGGATAACTTAATGAATAGGAAAGGTTTGGAGGGATATGGGCCAATCACAGGCAGGTGAGACTAGTTTAATTTTGGAACATGGTTGGCGTGGACTAGTTGGAGAAAAGGGTCTGTTTCCATGCTGTATGACTTTATGACTCTATTTTTGTCTGTTTTGAACTACTGTCAAGATTAATTTCAACCCTAGCAAGTTTCTATTTACTTGGTGATTGACTTTATAAAACAAGTTAGCAAAAACCCATAATAAGTTATTATTTTAGCAGAAAATGAACAGCTTTTGCCTTTTGTCTCACATACAGCTGCCCAGACACTGTTACAGGGCTTATTCCTTGAAACCTCCTCTCTCCTGGTTTCCTTTTGAATTTGGTGCCCTCCACAGGCAATTTGTGATTTCTCAGAATACAGCATGCAGTAAGGAAACAGATTGATGAATCTTCATTGACACTAACAGACAACAGAACAAGAAATATAAATTATATTTAATTAATCGTGCAAGAAGCAGAATGAAGACTGGAACATACATGTGGATTAAGAGAAATCAATAAAACAAAGAAAAACAGGAAAAATATCAGTGCAATTATTTTAATGATTAATTGTTCCAAAGAAACTGTAACAGAAATTTTGTTCTGAGGGAATGGGTCACCACATTCACTAAGTTAGTTCTTCAGAACTGAGGAATTTTCTCAGCAGTGATTACCACTTAGTATGAATTAAACATTCAGTTAATCTTGCTTGAACAAGTCCTAGCATTGTTAACAATTCTTAGTATGAAAATAATGAAACTCACATGCTGTAACATTGATTCCCATGCAGAATCGCTTAGCAAAGTTTGAAACAGCACAACCCACGGTAGAGCAGGGTACATTGACTATAATTTCTGAGTTTAACTGTGTAACTGTTTAGCTTTTAACTATACATGTGCGTACACCAGAAATTGCTCTAAAACTGACATATATGACTTGAAAGAAAAACTGTTTCCTCTCCATAGGTGTTGCTTTACCTGCTGAATATATCCAGAACTTTTTGTTTTTGTTTTAGATTTCCATTATCCGCAGTACATTGCTTTTGTACTACAGGCTGTTGTTCGTTTTACCCAGTAATAACTGGTGAACACTGATAGTTTTACCATTATTTGTACAGCAAAATCTGGGCCAAAATCACTCTCCGTATAAGAGCCGTTTGAAGTACTGGTCTGTTTCCTCCTATTTATCTTACCATCTGGAAACTTGAACTCATCCAAACCTCTGCTTCCCACATGTAAGTACAAACATACTAATTAGGAGCAGAAGTAGACCATTCGGCCCTTGGGGCCTGCTCCATGATTGATGGCTGATCTGTTTGTGTTTCAAATCCCATATTCCCATCTATCCTGATAACCCCTGATTCCTTTCCTTAACAAGAATCTATCCATCTCAGCCTTAAAAATATTCAATGACCCTGCCTCCATTTCCTTCTAAGGCACAGAGTTTCAAGTTCACACAACCCTCTGACGGAAATATGTAATTCTCCTCATCTCTGTCCTGAAACAGCAACCATAATTTTAAAACAATTCTGTCTAGTTCTGGAATGAACCACAAGAGGAAACATCCTTTCCATACGAACATTGTCAAAACCACTCAGGATCTTATACGCTCCCTGACTCTCCTAAAGTCCAGTCTGTCCAACGTATCCTCAAAAGGCAACACACTCATTCCAGATATCAATCTAGCAAATTTCATCTGAACCGCTTAAAATACATTTGCATCCTTCCTTAAATAAGGAGACCAAAATTGTGAGCCATGGCATCAACAATGTCCTGTATAACTGAAGTGTTATATCCTTACTTTGATGTTCTATACCTCCTGTAATAAACGATAGCTTCCCATTAGCCTTCTTAATTATGTGCTCTACCTGCATTGTGACCTCTTGTGACTCGTGCATTGGAAAACCTAAATCCCTCTGCATACAGCTTTGTGTGTGTGCTGACCTACATTGGCTCCTGGTCAAACAAGGCCTCAACTTTACAATTCTCATTCTTATATTCAAATGTTTCCACAGTCATGTCCCTTCCAATCCCTACAACCTCCTCAAGTCCTACACTCCTCAGAGTATATTGTGACCTTGTTGTTCTTCCTATCAAAATATATTATTACATATTCATTTATGATTAAGTTAACTTTCCAATTAGAAACATGGAAATATAAAAAATAGCAGCAGAAATAGGCTATTAGGCCCACTAAGCCCACATTGTGTTTTAATATGATCATGGCTGATATTCTATCTCAAAGCCATTCTCCCACTCACTTCCCATATCCCTTGCACATTTCACTTTCAGCATTTATATTTTTTACTTTTCATTAACCACTTCCGCAGCCTTCTGTGATAGAGAATTCCATCCGACCACCACCCTTTGAGCGAAGGAATTTCTGCTTATCTCAGTCCAGAATGGTCTACTGTGTATCCTGAGACAAAGTCCTCTTGTTCTGGACTCCCAACAAGGTGAAACATCATTCCTGCATCCAGTCTGTCTAACCCTGTCAAACTTTTCAATGAGAATCCTCTCATTGTTCTGAACTCCAGATTACAGGCTCAGTCAACCTGTCCTCACCCCTCTCCTCATGCGATAAACCTGCCATTCCAGGAATCAGTATGGTCAACCTTCACCTTGTTATCAAGTGTATCCTTTCTTAGGTCAGGAGCCAAAACTGTGCACCATACATCAAGATCCTGCACTGTTGCAGTAGGACTTCCTTACTTCTGTACTCAAAACCTTCTTGCAATGAAGGCCAATTTCCATTTGCTTACCTAACTGCTTTTTGCACCTGAATGCTTGCTCTCAATGTGTTGCTTCCAGTGTACAAGAAGTCTCTTCATCATCAACCTTTCTCAGTTGATTGTCATTTAAATAATATTTTGCGATTCTGTTTTTCCTATTGATGTGGACACATTTATTGAGTACACTGCATCTGCCATATATTTTGCCACTTGCTTGACTTATCTAAATCATCCTAAAGCCTCTTTATGGTCTCCTCACCACTCACAATCCCAAATAGTTTTGAATTAGCAAATTTGGAAACATTATACTCAATTGGTGGCACAGTGGCACATGCTATCTCACAGCACCAGGGACCAAGGCTTGGGCAACTGTCTGTATGGAGTTTGCATGTTCTCCCCGTGTCTGCGTGGGTTTCCACTGGGTGCTTCAGCTTCCTCCTACAAAGATGTGCAGATTAGGTGGATTGGTCATGGGAAATGTGGGGTTACAGAGATAGGGTGGGGATTTGGTCTGGTGGGATGCTGTTCGGAGAGTTGGTGCTGACTTCATGGGTCAAATAGCCTGTTTCTGCACTGTTGGGATTCTACGATTCTAATGTTTTCAATCCAAATTGTTGAGATATATTATGATAAGCTGGGGCCCAAGCACTGGTCCCTGTTGTACCCCATTGTCATCACCTCCCATTCTGAAACAACCCATTTATTTCTATTCTCTGTTTCACGCCGATAATCAACATTAATCCATGCCAATACATTACGACAATCACACGTGCTTTGATTTTACATAATAACTTCTTATTTGGTCTTTCTGAAAGCCCAAATACACCATATCCATTCATTCTCCCTTATCTGTTCTATAAGTTATATCCTCAAAAAACTCTAGTAGATTTGTTAATCATAATTTCCCTTTCGTAAAGCCACACTGACTTTATGAAACCATTGGCGTTTTTAGTGCTATCCTTTATAATAGACTCAAATATTTTGCTACTACTGATGTTAGAACAACCAATCTGTAATTCCCAATCTTCTCGCCCTTTCCTTGATTAAATAGTCAGGTTATATTTGCAAACCTCCAATCTGCTGGTACTTGTTCAAAATGAAGAATTTTAGAAAATGACTATCAATGCATCTGCTATTTCCATGGTACATAGACTACTGGACCCTCGAGATTTATTAGCTTTCAATTGCATTAATTTTTCCAACACTTTTTTAAAAATTGGTCCTAATTTCCTTCAATGCCTCCTTCCCAAAGACCTTTGCTTCCCCAGATTGGGAAGATTTTAATTCTCCTTCTGTGAAGACAAAACAAAATTAGTTGTTTAATTGCTCTGCCACTCCCTTCTCCATTATCAATTCTCCCATTTCAGACTGGAAGGGGCCTACATTTGTCTTTAATAATCTTTTTTATTTTAATAAGCTTGGAGAAGCTCTGACAAAGTACTTTTATGAACCTTGTAAAATTACTCTCATATTCTATCTTTCCCCTCTGAATCAACTTCTTGATTCTCCATTGATGAATTCTAAACTGCTCCAGCCCTTACTATTGTTTTGAACAACTTTACCTAACTCTTCTTTAGACCTAATACTTTCTGAAATTTCATTTGTTAGCCATGTTTGGCTTACTTTTCCTCTTGCGTTTTTTTTAGCACAAAATGATTATATAACTGCAGCAATGCATGTATTCATTTAAATATTGGCCATTGTCTATCAACTGTCATGCTCATTAATGAAGTTACCTAGTCTATCACAGCCAACTCACCCCACACATCTTTGACATTTCTTTTGTTTAGAATTACGTATCCAATTTGCCACAGTCCATCTTTAAATGAGCCCTGCCTCCTCTCCCTTTGGTGTCAATTAGCTTTAAGTTTGTACTTCACATTCTGGAGTCCAAATTATTTCAATGGTGAAATACAGTGATTGTAGCATCACTCTTTGTAGAACATCAATTCTCATCATTTTCCTGGCCGAGCAATGACCTTTAAACCCTATTGTCCTGTTTGCTATTTTCTATGCTACAATATTGCTACTGATGTGCAATCAATTTGCCATTTGTAGCATCACTCTTTGATTTTGGTTATTCTTTCCAGGTGAAAAAAATGAATTGCTTTTCATTTTTAGCTGCTTAGAGGCAGCTGGGCCTACTATACAACTCCAGGCCCAAAGTAGGCAGACAATCTATCCCACTGAAATTACAGCAGGAATTCATTAAAGCAGAAAATCTCATCTGCTGTTTACACAACGTCCTTCAAGATAAATTATCCTAGGTTCCAGAATTGATCCCTGGAGATTCCACTGGTCACATGTACTCAATTAACATGGATAGCTGCCCTTACACACTTTAGCACAGACTAGAAGAGAAGTTCATGTTTTCTGCTTTTAAATGTGCATAAAGACCTTATTTATTCTTAAGATGAAACTTTAAACAAGGTGCTGTGGGCCAGATGAATGCTAAAAATTGGCTCTGAGAAAAAAAGTAGGGAGTTGACATGGATTCCTGGACAACTGCTTTTTGTAAGATTTTGCTCCAAACAAATGATCTATCACAGCTGTATGCATAAGAACTGTCTTGGCCCTTCCGAAAGTAATTCAATTTTTGTGATGATTTCACATATTTTAGAAAGACGTAATATGGCAGCATATAAATATATCTTTATTTGGTTTCTTCTAACTATTCAGTCAATTAATAATCTTGGAATATGTCTATCTCACATCCTTCTGATTCAATCAGCAAAGGAAGCTTTAAGTTTATTAAACTATAACTTTGTTTCAAACTTATTTTTAAACAATACCAAAATCCCACATTAAATTAAGCACCAGTGGTTTTGTCTTTCCCAAACACTCCATTCATAAATATTTTCTATGAGTAATGATCCAGAAGAGGGGCTTTTCTTGTGGTAAATAAACTTTATAATAAATGATTCGAAAACCATTGCCCCATATGGTTTTCATCCAATGATAGCTCTCACATCTTTAAAATAAAAACATTAATTCAGATCTGTGCTCTTACTTATATCACACAAAGGCAGGCTGTCTATAATGCATATTAAAATTGTTGATTAGGGACAGAAAAGGAGATTCCTAAAGCCAATACAAAATGTCACATCATCTGTCATTGTGGGAACACTGTTGTATCTCTGGTTAGCTAACAGTAAACTCTAGGTTCTTACAATTCTGCGCCTCACAAAATTAGATCAAAGTCTATGAGAATTTTGTCCTCAGGGGTGCAGGTCAGTTAAAAAAGGATTCCATTTTATTTGTTTCCATTTATTTTTATGTGCTTTCATTTTACCTCCAGGTGTTTGATATGAATCTAGCTAAAACTGATATGATGAGAGCCATTTCATTCTGCCAATTGTAATAGACCTGTATGAAATAGTTTACAGTTCTCACAACTCACATTAACGAGTATATGCACGTTCATAACACAATTTATCCAAAATTCTGCATTGCTACTAAATTATTCACCTTCGAGATGAGCAATAAAATAAATATATGAATAAGAAAATGCAAATTGATCCTTTAACCTCATTCCCACCTGCAGCTTATATGTAACATACCTGCATCCCACCTCCCACTCATCCCCAAGCTCTCCCTCTACCAAATTGTGCAATTTTCTGAGAGAGGCAATGAAACAAAGAGACAAATTCAGAGATGATCCCTGGAGACTTTCAAGTATGTTTCAAGGGGCAGTAGCAATGGACATCCAATAGTTACAGATATTTTTAAACACTTTCTATAATTTGGGAAGTTTGCATCTCTCAGGAACTCATTCTTGCGCTTTTTTGAAGAGCAGCAGTGACTCTATATTTGTTGCATATTGTGATAATTGATCCAAAGTTAGTGACACTATGGAAAGAAATATCTCCTGGTATCTGAACTAAATTTTCATGATATGTACTCCTGCCCCTCATTCTTCCATTCCTTGTTAAATGATTTACTAGCTTGGACAAAGTATATTTAATTTACCATTTTTAAAACATTGATAATGACAATTTTAGTCTATACCCCATTAAAGAAGAAAATCCAATCTACTTTATTTGTGCTAGTATTAGATATAATTACAGATGTTTTCCTTTGGGTAATCTCAGGGTCCTCTATCTCAAGCATGTGAGATAGCTCAACTGGACACAGTATTCTCACGGTTGTCTGCTATAGAAAATAGAATTATTGTTCTGATGTATCATAAGTTTTCTTTTGTGTAGAGCACTGACATTGATGTTATTGCTCCTGACAAAGAGTTTTAAAAGTGATAAGTTTCCATTGTTAATTCTGACACTACTTACTTAATGACCACAAAAATATGTAAAATGAATAATTGATAATAAAGAAAGGTTTGGAGGCTGTGGACAACAGCAACATGACTGCATTTATTGCTCATACCTAGGCTACCTGGAAGTTGAATGTCATTTCAATGTGGTACAAGATTTACATCTGGACCAAACAAGGTAGGGTAGTATGTCCGCCCCCTGAAAGACATTAGTAATTCAGTGGATTTTATAACAAATTAGAATTGGTCTGTGACCTTCATCAGAACATTAGCCTGTGTTTTTTTGCGACTGAGGCATGTAGCTAGAGTTAGGAAAGGACACAGTGTGACTGTTGAGACAGTCTGTTTAGAATGCCCACTGCAGTTCCCTAGAACTTGGCCCCAGATTTTTTTATAAGACTCCACACACCCTATCTCTCACCTTTCATACTCCCTACCCCTTATCCAATGCCATGGCTCCTCTTCAGCACAACTCAATGCCAACTTACCAAGTGTTGATTGTATGTGGGCCCTTGGAGCCATGTCGATATGAAAATACATCAAAACGTCTAATACAATTCTCACTGTGCACACTCGACAGTGAAACATCATCAATTCATGAAAACACCAGAGTTTCTCAATCTCAAGTAATTAGGCTCTTAAGAAACAAACACATTTTTGTTCATTTTAAAAATTCATCCATGGGATGTGGGCATCGCTGGGTAGACCAGCAATTAATTTCCACCCTTAGCTGTCTTCTTGAACTGCTGCTGTTCATTTGCTGTCAGCAGACCAACAATGCTGTTAGGGAGGGAGTTCTATGATGTTGACCCTGCGACCTAAAGGAACAGTGATATATTTCCAAGTCAGGGTAGTGAGTTGGAAGGGAACTTGTAAGTGATGGTGTTCTCATGTATTTGCAATATATATTAATGACTTGAATGATTCTGCTTCATTAACTTGCTCTAGTATTACATCGTAACAATAGCCTCTAATATTTTTCTATAACTAATGAAGCATGCTGGCCTATGGCTACCTATTTTTTTTTTGTCTCCTTCCCTTTGAATCCATCCTGTTGACATTGTTTCCTGCTCCACAGATGCTGCCAGAGCTGCTGAGCTTTTACAGCATTTTCTGTTTTTATTTTGGAATTCCAGCATTCATAACAACTTGCCCTTGTGTTATTCGAGCGTTTATTGGTTTTTCTTTCTTTGGATTTAATGAGCTCAGTTTCACAGTTTCACCAGTGTGGGATTTGCATTCAGAACCTTGAACTGTTAGTGCCTGAATACCACTGCTTCACCATTTCTAATATATAAGCAACAATAAAAATATTAATGGTATGGATGAAAAGGTGCTTCAATAAATATTTCACTTTACTCATATTTATCTTATTGTATATTGTACTTCATGAAAAATGACTAAACTTAATATATGCAATGATTAGTTAAGCTGTTTTGCACTGGTAAGGTCACTGACTTTCTCTATTGAGTTGTTATGAAGATATGTGCCAGTAGCAAGAGATTGAAGACAGGTTGTTTCATTCAGATTTGTGCTGTGTGTTACATGCACCTACTAGTGGTCATAAAAGTACTGTACATCTGAATTCTCAAAATGAAACTTTAGTCTCAACTGAATTTCTTGACTTAGCATGACCTGCTACGCTACCATTAAAAATTATTTGGAAGAAACAAAATGGTGCATTTTCATTGGTGTGTCGGGATAATTACATTATCCAGAGATAAACAAAGAATAACTAATTTCATTAATAACTGACAAATTAAATGAGCTAAGATGTGCAATGAAGCAAGATGTTTCTGCAAAAGATTAATAAAGCAATCTAAGTAAGATAGTTAAAGCAATCTACTCTGCGAAAATTGAGTAAATCAGGTAAAAATAACTTTTATCCATCTTTTTCTTCATTACCTTAGAATTGAGAAAATTCCACTTTTGAAAACAGGAGTGCTACCTTTAATTTGATTGATGAATTTTCAAAGCTGATGGAAGGAACGTTCATTGCTGAACTTGAAATGAGGGTATTGGTTAATACTCTTTCCATGTAACAATGACAATACTTGACACTACCTTTATGTTTCAACACTAACCGCAGAATCCCAACCTTTAACATGACCCATTCCCTTTGAACCATACCCCATCCTCATGATCTTTGGAATTGGGTCCCTTGGTGAGGGTAAGGAATGGCAAAATTCCTTCCCTAAAGGAAGTGGATGGGATTTTAGGATGCTCAATGATAGTTTCATAGTCACTATTACTGACATTATTCCAGGATTGTCATCAAGAGTTTCATTAATTGAACTCAACTTCCACCAACTGCCATGGTGCGATTTGAATCCCTGTCACTGAAGCAATGGCCTAATCTTTTGGACTTTTAGTTCAGTGACATTTCCACCTCCTTCCCAGGATGCAGGGGTTCCAAATCTGATTGAAAGATTTGAGCTATTTAAGAAGATCTACTGTCCTGATCTTCCAGTCTCCAGGAAGTTCTCTGAAATTTTAAACTTGTCACTGATCCATGGAACCCTCCGAGTTACCATCAGAGACTTCAAGCAGTTTTGTGGTAGTTACCTGGACAATTAGCCAGGAAATGTTAGATAGGAAAAGTCCTAGTTTAACCTTTAGGTAACAACACAACTGACCCTCAATTGTTCGTGCTGACACCCCAACATACCCCTGGCTCTACTTGACCCCCCTGACTAATCCTCTGACCTAATCACAATCCTGATCACCCAACTACCTCCTGAAGCAGACCAGACTACCCTCCCTTACCAATTAATATGACAAATTGAGCCCCAACAACTAACTGCCTGACCCAGGCTGACTACCCTCCAACTCCTACTATCCGCCAATCTGACAAGGTGGTTAAGAAGGCATTTAGCACACTTGCTATCATTGGCCAGACCTTTGAGTGTAGGAGTTGGGACATTATGTTGAGGTTGTAGAGGATGTTGGTGAGGTCTCTTCTGGAGTACTGTATGCAGTTCTGGTTGCCCTGTTATAGGAAGGATATTATTTAGTTGGAGAGGGTTTAGAAGACATTTACCAAGATGTTGCCAGGAATGGAAGGTTTGAGTTATACAGGGAGGCTAGATAAGCTGGGACTTTTTTTCACTGGAGCGTCGGTGGTTGAGGGGTGACCTAATAGAGGCTTATGAAGTCATGAGGGCTATAGAAAAGGTGAATGGCAGGTGTTTTTTTTCCCCTAGGGTGAGGGATTTCAAGACTGGGGGCATACTTTTAAGGTGAGAGGAGAACGATTTAAAAAAGACACGAGGGGCAATTTGTTTTAAACAGACAGTGCTTTGAGTGTGGAATGAACTTCCAGAGGAAATGGTGGATGTGGGTACAGTTACAATGTTTAAAAGACATTTAGATAAGTACATGAATATGAAATGTTTGGAGGGATAGGAGTCCATCAGGTGGGACTAGTTTAGTTTGGGATTATGGTCGGCATGGGCTGGTTGGATCGAAGGGTCAGTTTTTGTGCTGTATGACTCTATGACTCTATAATTCCCCCCCAAACTGACTACCCCAACCTTGTCATACTACTCTACCTGCCAACCTACTGACAAACCACACCATCCACTTACCACCTTTCAATGCTTCCATCCCACCCATTTTCTGTTGTAAAATCATATAATCCCTACAGTGTGGAAGCAGGCCATTTGGCCCATCAAGTTCACCCTGACTCTCTGAAAAATATTCCACCATACCCACCCCATCCTTGCATTGCCCATGGCTAACCTACCTAGCCTACACATCCTCACATAACATGGGCAATGAAGCATGGCCAATCCACCTATCCTGCACATCTTTGGACAGTGGGAGGAAAATGGAGCACCCAGTGGAAACTGTGGGGAGAATGTGCAAACTCTACACTGACAGTTGCCAAGGGTGGAATCAAACCCAGGTCTCTGGCACTGTGAGGCAGCAGTGCTAACCAATGTGCCACTTTGCCCACTTAATGGTAAAATGTGGGTGGCTCTTGAAGAGGTAAAACTGAGAAATGCATTCAGCACTGCCCAATAAGATGACGTCCTACAGACCTTGGTGGGCAAACTGCTCTGGATGTCGAAGGAAATAAACTTACCCTCTAGGTCTCTGTCATAATCATAATAACATAAGAACTAGGAGCAGGAGTAGGCCATCCGACCCCTCGAGCCTGCCCCGCCATTTAATAAGATCATGGCTGATCTTTTTGAGACTCAGCTCCACTTACCCGCCCACTCACCAAAACCCTTAATTCCTTTACTGTTCAAAAATTTATCTAGCCTTGCCTTAAAAACATTCAGCAAGGTACCTTCAACCGCTTCACTGGGCAGGGAATTCCACAGATTCACAACCCTTTGGGCGAAGAAGTTCCTCCTGACCTCAGTTCCACATCTGCTTCCCTTTATTTTGAGGCAATGCCCTCTAGTCCTAGTTTCACTTGCCAGTGGAAACAACCTCCCTGCCTCCACCTTATCTATTCCCTTCATAATCTTATATGTTTCTATAAGATCACCCCTCATTCTTCTGAATTCCAATGAGTATAATCCCAGTCTACTCAGTCTCTCCTCATAATCCAACCCTCTCAAACTCTGGAATCAACCGAGTGAATCTCCTCTGCACCCCCTCCAGTGCTAGTATATCTTTTCTCAAATAAGGAGACCAAAACTGCACACAGTACTCCAGGTGTGGCCTCACCAGGACCCTATACAGCTGCAGCATAGTCTCCCTGTTTTTAAACTCCATCCCTCGAGCAATGGCAGACAAAATTCCATTTGCTTTTTTAATCACCTGCTGCACCTGCAATCCCACCTTCAGCGATTCATGCACAAGGACACCCAAGTCCCTTTGCACAGCAGCGTGCTGCAATTTTTTACCATTTAAAACATAGTCCATTTTGCTGTTATTCCTCCCAAAATGGATGACCTCACACTTATCAATCTTAATAATAATACCTTTAATTTGCTAACATGCAATAAACTACGTACAGCCATAGGTTCATACAGCTGTACAGCATGCAAACAGACCCTTCAGTTCAACTTGTCCATGTCGTCCAGATATCCTGAATTAATCAGTCCCATTTGCCAGCATTTGGTCCATATTTCTCTAAGCCCTTCCTATTCTTGTACCCATCCAGTTGCCTTTTAAATGTTGTATTGACATACAACTTATTTAAGAACAAAGACTCTTCTTGTTAACATATCAATTGATTTTCCTCTACCGTATTAGGCTACAAGTCTCTTTAGATATCAGCTTAAAAGGAGAGGGAACGAATCTACCCGATGTGTATTTCACCAAATAAAACAGAAGGTGCTGGATAGAAAAAGAAAGTTAACATTTTGAATCATTTTTGATATGACTCTTCAGAACTGAAAGGTGTTGGAAAATGATGTTTTTTATGCTGTTGACAGAGGGAGTGGAAGAACAAATGGAAGATGTTGTAAAGATGCTTAGAGCAAACAACAAAGCCAGTGGTAAAGGTCACTGTGATCTGGAGGAATAATAATGTATTTTTTCCCTTAGTCATTTCACAGTCTCTATGGCTTAATGCTCAGTTCCACAGCTGCAGAGCATGACATTGATCCCCTATTTTTCTTATGTACTTTTCACTCCCAACCCAGCCATTTCTTGAACCCCCTTCCCCTCCCCCATTTCTGAAGAAGGGTCGAGGCCCGAAACGTCCAACTTCTCTTTCAATTCCTCCCACTTCCTACAGACAAAGGGGGTGGCCATGGGTACCCACATGGGCCCAAGCTATGCCTGCTTCTTTGTAGGTTATGTGGAACAATCCCTCTTCCGTAGCTACACTGGCCCTAAACCCCACCTCTTCCTCCATTACATTGATAACTGTATTGGCGCCGCCTCGTGCTCCCACGAGGAGCTCAAACACTTCATCCACTTCACCAATACCTTCCACCCCAAACTTAAGTTCACCTGGACCATCTCTGATACCTCTCTCTCCTTTCTGGACCTCTCTGTTTCCATCTCTGGCAACCATCTGGAAACCGATATCCATTTCAAGCCCACTGACTCCCACAGCTACCTAGAATACACCTCCACCCACCCACCTTTCTGCAAAAATGCCATCCCCTATTCCCAATTCCTTCACCTCCGCCGCATCTGCTCCCAGGATGAGGCATTCCACTCCCGTACATCTCAGATGTCCTTGTTTTTCAAGGACCGCAACTTCCCCCCCTCAGTGGTCGAGAACGCCCTCGACCGTGTCTCCCACATTTCCTGCAACTCATCCCTCACACCCCCTCCCCGCAATAACAACCAAAACAGAATCCCCCTCGTCCTCATGTACCACCCCACCAACCTCCGGATCCAACGCATCATTCTCCAACGCTTCCGCCATCTGCAATCCGACCCCACCACCAAAGACATTTTTCCCTCCCCACCCTTATCTGCTTTCCCGAGGGACCACTCTCTCCGGGACTCCCTTGTCCACTCCACACTCCCCTCCAGCCCCACCACACCCGGCACTTTTCCCTGCAACCGCAGGAAGTGCTACACCTGCCCCTACACCTCCCCCCTCACCCCTATGCCAGGCCCCAAGAAGACTTTCCACATCAAGCACATGTTCACCTGCACATCTGCTAATGTGGTATGCTGTATCCGCTGTTCCCGTTGTGGCCTCCTCTACATCGGGGAAACCAAGTGGAGGCTTGGGGACCGCTTTGCACAACACCTACGCTCGATTCGCACTAAACAACTGCACCTCCCAGTCGTGAACAATTTCAACTCCCCCTCCCATTCCTCAGACGACATGTCCATCCTGGGCCTCCTGCAGTGCCACAACGATGCTACCCGAGGGTTGCAGGAACAGCACTTCATATTTCGCTTGGGAACCCTGCAGCCCAATGGTATCAATGTGGACTTCACAAGCTTCAAAATCTCCCCTCACCCTACTGCATCCCAAAACCAGCCCAGCTTGTCCCTGCCTCCCTAACCTGTCCTTCCTCCCACCTATCCCCTCCTCCCACCTCAAGCCCCACCCCCATCACCCACCTACTAACTTCATCCCGCCCCCTTGACCTGTCCGTCCTCCCTGGTCTGACCTATCTCCTCCCTAACTCCCCATCTACACTCACCTTTACTGGCTCCATCCCCGTCTCTTTGACCTGTCTGTCTCCTCTTCACCTACCTTCTCCTCTATCCATCTTCTATCAGCCTCCCCCTCTCTCTCTATTTATTTCAGAAGCCCCTTCCCCTCCCCCATTTCTGAAGAAGGGTCTAGGCCCGAAACGTCAGCTTTCCTGCTCCTCTGATGCTGCTTGGCCTGCTGTGTTCATCCAGCTCTACACCTTGTTATCTCTTATCTTGATTGTGTATTGTTGACTTTGCTCTCGGCACAGTGGACCCATTTTTTTCCTTTTCAAGCCTATTGTTTACACCCTCTCTCCTTTACCACCATTAGCATTATTTCACCTCTTGCAAAAAATATTAAGACCGCAGACAGTGGGACATGTCCAGGAAGCAATGGGGATCGTTAGTAACTCCACAATGTGAATTATCTAGGGAAATTTGTTAAGGAGAACAGGATTCGTCTTATTGAGGTGCAAGAATGGGGTTTATTCACTAGCGTTACTAAGAGGATGCGATGGTCTTTAAAACTTCCGGCAGTAGGATTTACTTAGTTAGGGACACCATAGTAACTCAGTGGTTAGCACTGCTGCCTGACAGCACCAGGGACCTGGATTTGATTCCAGCTTTCGGTGACTGTCTGTGTGGAGTTTGCACATTCTCCCCGTGTCTGCGTGCATTTCCTTCGGGTGCTCCGGTTTCCTCCCACAGTCCAAAAATGTGCAGGTTAGGTGGAATGGCCATGCTAAATTACCCATAGTGTCCAGGACTGTGCAGGCCAGGTGGATTAGCCATGGGAAATGCAGGGTTGCAGGGACTGGGTGGGTCTGCATGGAATGCTCTTTGGAGGGTCAGTGTGGACTCAATGGGCTTGATGGCCTGCTTCCAGTGTAGGGATTCTATGAGTTAGTTATGCTATTAAGAAAATGGAATTGTTTATTAGGCTGCAGAAAAGACCGGAATTATCCATTGTGCTTGTAAGAAAATAGAAATCATCATATCTACTTCTAAAAAGCAGGAATCCTCCAATTTACTTGTAGAAGATGGGAATCCTCTATTTTGGCTGCACAAGCATGGGAGTATTTTCCAATGTAACAGTATGCATCATTATAATGCAGAACTGAAACTCTTTGAAGCAAGAAGAATAAAGCAATAGCGACATACAGCAGAATTGAAAACCTTGAAAGCAAAGAAATTAAATAAATTCATATGAAAGGCATGTTAGCAGAAATAGTGTTGCCAGGAAGATTAAATTTCGTAAACAAAAACAGAGATTGCTGTAACTTCTGAGGAAGGGTCACTCAATCCGAAATGTTAACTCTGATTCCTCTCCACAGATGCTGCCAGACCTGCTGAGCTTTTTTAGCAAGTTCTGTTTTTGATTGTGGTTTACAGCATCCACAATTCTTTCTGTTTTTATTAAATTTCATAGATTGGTCAAATTAAAAACAAAACAGTGAAATAGAACAAACAACTGTGGATGCTAGAAATCTGAAACAAACAAAAACAGAAATTGCTGGAGAAACTCAGCAGGCCTGGCAGCATCTGTGGAGTGAAAAACAGAGTTAATGTTTTAAGTCCAGTGGCCATTCGTCAGAACAAATAAAAGCAGCAAGTATTCGCAGATTGTTTAGATAGAAATTGTGTGCAGGAACATGGGGAAAAGGCAGGAGATTGGCACTAAGTAATAGAAGGTACAGATATGACGGGCTGATTGGTCTCCTTCTGAGCTGTTCCAATTCTGTCGTACTGTGATATACATACACTTTTGTTTTCAATTAGGACTGTAGCTGATGATGTGATAACTAGTCAAGGCACAGAAGTTGCAACAGATTTTGTTATTGAATTTATGCACGCTTTTCCCATTAATTTAACCTTGAGTGAATAAAATTCTTGAAAGAGCTAGATTTAATAGATGAGTCCTTCAGGCAGATGAGCCTTTATCATAACTATTACAGTCGAAAGAAGATTTGACTTTGGAGAAAGCTCTCTTGCTGGTGAGTGAAGCAGATAGATTGACAGTCAAGAAGGCACAACAAAGCCTCTTCTTCCTCAGGCAGTTCAGGAAATTTGGCATGTCCATAAGGACCCTCACCAACTTCTACAGATGCACCAGTGAAAGCATACTGTCCGGGTGCATAATAGCCTGGTATAGCAACTGCTCTGCCCAAGACTGTAAGAAACTTCAGAAGGTGGTGTGCACAGTCCAGACCATCATGGAAGCCAACCTTCCATCCATGGGCTTCATTTACATGGCTTGTTGCCATGGAAAGGCTGCCAACATCATCAAAGACCCATCGCACCCCTGTAATCCTCTCCTACAACCTCTTCCGTCAGGCAGAAGATACAGAAGCTTGAACATACACACTAGCAGGTTCAGGAACAGCATCCTTCTGGCCATTATTAGACTGATGATTGGACTATCTAACTTCAAATAATGCTGATCTTGCTAATGTTGATCTTGCCTAGTGCATGCCATAAGCAACGTTACCTATATACTTCTGTCTAAGTTTTTTTCACCCTATGATTTGTACTTTCTTGCTTACTATGATCTGCCTGTACTGCTCGTAAACAAAGCTCTTCACTGTACTTAGGTACACGTGACAATAAATAAATCAAATCAGAAGTCCGGAAGCAACACTAATCAGTCCTAAGAGGAGAGGATCAATCTTATGACAGGGATTTCAGCAAAATCCATACAATTCTTAAGGTACCAAAACTCAAAAGATGCATAGACAAGCAGTCAGTGGAGAAAATAGGCCAAACAGAGTTTGTGTGGGATCAAGGAAAGATCACAGACACAAACAGTGCTCAGCTATTAATAAAGAATGCTTAATATATAAAACAATAGGTCACTTCCAGAAGGTGTGTAGAACATGTGCAGATATATAGACCAGTTACAGAGCAGCAAGAAGTCAAATATCTATTCATACAAAGAAGTTAATGGGAAAGAACAGACTAAAATAAAAGAAAAGCTAAACGTATATCTAAAGGGAATAGATGATTCAAGCTAAGTGTTTTGGCAAGCAAGATGTCAATGGACATTTTCACTAAATTTAAACTTGTCACAGAGGCGAATATTGCTCTGTTATCATATAGTGTACCATCCTGAAGCATCCTGAGATGGCCTGGTGGCTCAGTGGTTAACACTGCTGCGTCACAGCACCAGGGACTCAGGTTCAATTCTATCCTTGGGCGTCTGTTTGTGTGGAGTTTGCACATTCTCCCTGTGTCTGCGTAGGTTTCTTCCAGGTGCTCCAGATTCCTCCTACTGTCCAAAGATGTGCAGGGTAGGTGGATTGGCCATGCTAAAATGCCCATAGTGCCCAGGGATGTTTAGGTTAGGCAGGTTAGACACGGGAAAATGCAGAGGTAGGGGAATGAGTCTGGGTGGAATGCTCTTTGGAGGAGCAGTGTGGACTTGTTGGGCCAAATGGCCTGTTTTCACACTGTAGGAATTCTATGAAATACTGATTACAACCTACATCAGCACAATTAAACAGTATAGAAGATACATCTTTTAAGATCAAATATATACTACAAACAACTCTGAATTGTCAGATAGTAGAGGAAGTATACTTACTTCACAATAAAGAACAGCACATCCTCCTGAAATTCATTGTTGAGTTTTTAACTGAGGTTATTCAGAGCAGCAGTACACCCTGGGAAACAAACCATTATGGCAGACTTGAATCGGGTATCAGATACAGAAAAGGTGCTTGAAAAGGGATGTAACTTGTCTATACTGCGATGCCACAGCAATTTGACAGATCTCTTGGATGGATGCTGCATTCCACAGTTTCTGAAGAATCCAGACTCAGAAGACCCAGTCAGAAATGCAGAGCAGTCTTAGTTTCGATCCAAATAGGAACAGAATAGAAATCTAGTGTGGGGCTGGAGGAACACAGCAGGGCTGCCTGGCCTGCTGTGTTCCTCCAGCTCTATACTGTGTTATCTCTGACTCCAGCATCTGCAGTTCTTACTATCTCAGAATGGAAATCTATCAGTGATTGTTTTTTCATGGAAGATTTGGTCCATTGATTCACAGATGTTTACATCTTTTAACTTATTTTAATCTTTTGCTGTAATTAGTGGTGCACAGGAGGAGAGATTGAGTAAATCCATTATTTATTTTAGTTTTGGAAAGTAATGGATGTTCACATTTTCCAAGCATGTACCCAAAGGCGTACACAGTGTACCCATTCTGTAATTTTGGAGGTTACAATATGCCTCTTTTTGGCAGCATTTTTAGATGATTTACTTATTTTTTTAACTATGGCTGCAGTTAAGCATTGAATAGTCTAGCTTTGAAACTCCATTTCTTGTTTGAAAGGAAGTCAAACTCAGTGGCTGTGAAGGGATTAGAAATTATGGCAGAACAGCTTTGCTGGGTTTCTGTCCCTTCAGACCTTGAATGATTATTTGTGGTAGAGATTGACTGTGTCTTCCCTTTAGTTCCCTATATCCTGCATTCAGTAAATTGGATGTTAAACTGGAATTAACACTAAATCCAAGACATATGGGGAGACAGCAAGGTAGAGGATTAGTTTCAAATTGATAATAGGAAAGACACAATAAGGAAATTATCTGACTTTGTGCTGTAAACTTCTTTTGGTGTAGGATTTGCAGGAATCAAATGAACTGAATAATGAAAACTGATACTGAGGTAAATCAAGTGCTTCAAAGAAAATCAGGCAAAATGAAAAAAGATACATCCCTATGAGATATATAAATCTGTTTGCCAATATGTATTAATATAATGTAAAATACTTATAATTAAGCTATTGTAAGAAATACACCAAGATCCAGGATCCAGGACAGACAAAGCCTCGATGTGCATTGAATCTTAGCTGTTATGAAATAATGAGAACAAAATCCTGGTGGTTAATATGGTCAAGTTTGCTCTTTCAGAAAATCATTTTCTGAAGAAGGGTCGAGGCCCGCAACGTCAGCTTTCCTGCTCCTCTGATGCTGCTTGGCCTGCTGTGTTCATCCAGCTCTACACCTTGTTATCTCAGATTCTCCAGCATCTGCAGTTCCTTCTCAGTAAGTCCTCCTGGTTTGTTTCCTTGATAAAGAAATGAACACTCACCATTTAAAACAAATTATTCATAAATGAAAAGTATCAGTTAATATAGCTTTGGGACTGGTTTTGCAACCCTCTATCCTCAGCCTACAAATTACCAAGCTGCTGAACACACTGAGAACACATGATCACAGAATTGGTCCCTATAAATGTCTGTAGCTATGTTTTAAATTGAGGAAAAATAGGGGTAGCATTCACCCTTTAAACAGTGGAATGTTAAAAATCTCTGCGGCAACAGTTCAGGGACCTGAGTAAATCAAAGGGGGCGAACTGATAATGAATTAATCCACAATGTCAACGTGGAAGAAATTTATTTCATCATGTTACTGATGCCTTGCTGATACTGCTTTGCATACTTTAGGAAGAACCACAGCATGTAAAGAACAAAGTATATCAATGTCTATAGTAAACAGCTGGCTTGTCTGCAAATGAGAATACTACACAATCAGCACCGAGATTGAGATAGAGTTGGTCTGAGTGAAGGTCAAACTGATTCTTGTGAAAGAGATAGTTGAATGTTCATTATGGCAGAAAAAGTCCTTGATCTAATTTGAAGAGGCGAGGTTAAGTTAAATAAAGTTTATTAACATCAAAGGTGCTGACTAACCTTCAGGATTATTTATTGCATATTAGCTGCAAAGAAATCAGTGCTTCAAATCTTGTTTTATTCATCTTTAGTCCCTTGCAAGTTGTAAAATCTTCTACCTTTAGAAACAAGTAGCAAATTTTTTATGAGGTCCTATTCGGTCAACCTCTTGGTAAAGGCACAATTCGATTTAGTCGTCTTTATTCTCAGCAACTTTCTAAAATCCTTGCAGAACCATCATTTAGATGTAAACTATTCAGAGAAAATAATTCAAAAATGTTTTAAGTGGTTACATGTTGTTTTCAACCTAAGTCAGTTTGAAATTCATCATGAATCTCTTAAGCTTGATGTCAACATTTCAAAAATGCTTATGGGCTCTTCTGTCACTTATGTTAAAAAGAATTACCATGCTTTATTCTGAAATTCATAATGGTTAGCCTTGAAGGTGACCAAATGTGGCTGCAGCCCTTGGAAATTGCTGTCAGCTTGGTCTGGGTGATATCCCTTGTTACAGGGGTGGGGGGTGTGAGGAAAGAGGAGGCTGCAATGGTGGAGGAGAAACAAAGGTACTGCAAAGGGTGGAGGGCCAAGAGAATGTTGCATAAGGTTGAAAGTCAGGCTGTTCACTCATAATTGTACAATAGTCAACACCATTCACAACTCTGCGGATGTTGAAGTAGTCCATGTCCATGTGCAGCAAGACTGGACAACATTCAGACTTGATCAATAAGTGGCAAATTATATTCATGGAACATAAATGCCAGGCAATGACCATCTCCAACAAGAGAGAATATAACCAATCCCTTATTGATCTCCAATTGTATTGCATTGCTGAAGCTCCTGTTATCAACTTCCTGGAGGTTACCATTAACCAAACAATGATTTGGACCAATTGTGTAAATACTGGGTCTACAACAGTAGGTCAGAGACTAGGAATTCTGCTGCGAGTAACTCACCGCCTGTCTCCCCAAAGCCTGTCTTTAATCGGCAAAACACAAAGCAAGCATATGATAGAATACTGTCCAATTACCTGGGTGAATGCAACTCCACCAACACTCAAGCATTTTGACAAAATGGCTCATTTGATGGGCATCCCATCTATTAGCTTAATGTATAGTAGCATGAGTATTTAATGTTTACTCGATGCACTGCAGCAACTCACCAAGATTCTTTTGCTCATACCTTCTATACCTGAAACCTCTACCTCATAGAAAGTCAAAGGTAACAGATGCATAGGAAGCACCATCATCTTCACATTCCCTTCCAATCACGCACCAAGCTGACTTGAATTAAAAGGTTGTTCAGTTACTGGCACTGGATCAAAATCATGGAACTTGTTGTTGGTGTGCCTATACTAAAGGACTGCAGTAATTCAAGAAGGCAGTTCATTACCAACTCAACATCAATTAAGGATGGACAACTATGGACAAGAATGCTGCTCTTCTTCAGAACTAATACACGGCTGCCTTTTGTGATGTTAAAACTCCAAACCTTCGAAGGTCTTGTAGATTCCCCCGTCTCATTAAATTCAGAGAATATGTCAATGAACACTTGTTTTGCTGCATTTCAAGATTTTCTTGACTTCAGTTGCTAGTGGCATGTTGTTTCAATTGCCACCAAAGAATTATCAGTTGTGTGCCATTGATGTCTAGCATTTCAAATGCAAACAAATGTCTATCTCTGATGTCAAAATAAAAAAAATACACATTTGTGCCAGCGGGACCTAGCACATTACCGGTGTCAAAAGTCGCATTTTATTTCAGCGCCATACCTGACCAGTCACATACTCATGCAGAGATACGTACAGAAATAATACTCACAAATAATTAGAAGAGTGAAAATGCTTGTGTCCAGAACTGTTTCCACTTACATTGTTTTAGGTGTTACAATGTTAAAGTGCAGTTATATTGTGAGATTAGCATTAATGTAGTTGCATTGAAAGTGAGGGGATTTGCAAACAGGATTAAGGGGAATCAGTGAAATCTACGCTCTGGTTATTATATCCAGGTGAGGAGAAGAAATCAACTCCCCTCTTTTTTGTCCTCTCTCGGTTGGTTTCATCAAATATGTTTTATTTCTGAGGTTGTTGACTTCTCACCGAGCTGGCTTGTTCTCGTTCAGATGTTTTATCACCATGCTAGGTAACATCATCAGTGAAGCCTCTGATGAAGCGATGTTATTCTACTCCGCTTGGAATTTATACTGTCCAGTCCGTTATGGTGAGTAGTGTCATTTCCGGTTTTGATCTGTATGGGCTTGTATATGGGGTCCAATTCTATATGTTTGTTGATTGCATTATGGGTGGAGAACCCTGCCTCTAGGAATTCCTGTGCGTGTCTATGTTTGGCTTGGGCTACTATGGCTATGTTGTCCCAGTTAAACTGATGGCCTTCATTGTCTGAGAGTACCGATATTAAGGAAAGTTTGTCGTGCCGTTTTGCTGGAAGTGTAAACTCGAGGTCAGTTGTCTAGTTGTTGACTCATATTCTGAAGAAGTGACAATTTCTAGATCTTGAGCTTTCAGTGAATGGGCATTACCTCAAGTGAGAGGAAGGGGGAGAGAGAGAGAGAGAAGAGAGAGAAGGGGAGAGAGAGAGGTGGGGGGGGAGTGTAGACAGAAAAACAGAGAGGGAGATGTTAGGGGGAGAGAGAGAGAGAGAGAGAAAATCTTGTCTCCTGCTGTCCCTAGTTGGCCTCCCTCTCTCCCACACTGGCCTTCAACTTTCCCCTGTTGGCCTCCCATCTTCCCTTGCTGGCCTCCCATTCCCCCTCACTGTCTTTCGACGGTCCATCAATGGCCTTGCATTCATTGGCCTCTGCTCTCCCATTTTCTGTAGGTAAAAGTCCTGAATCTACTTTCACAGCCACTGAGAGAAAGTAAGTTTGTAAGGTATGTGAGAGAGTAGGGTGGCAGATGGGTGAGGGAGTGAGGGTGTTAAGTGGGTGAGGGATTGAGGGAGCACGTGGCTGAGAGGTTATGTAGGGTGGCAGGTAAACAGATGAGTGCTTAGATTGGTGGTGGTCAGGTTGAAGGGGGGTTTCAGCTGTAGAGTTAGCCAGGAGGTGGTGCAGATTTTAATTCCTTCAACTATTCCTGGCTAACTACAAAGCCAAGTGAGTAGAAACCCCTCCCCCCCACTCTCCCAAAATCTCCAAATCTATCTCAGAGTTGGGCACTTTTTCACAGGCTTTCAGTTACCTTAGAGAAATTTCAATCCTAGGGCAGTTCCTGGGAGACAGCTGTATTGTGACTTCTGTAGAGTCCTGATGCATTGCTCCTGTCTACGCTGCTGTAATGACTGACTTCCCATCGGAAAATCTGGACCTTAATATTAAAAATTTCAGTCATAATGTAAAGGAGCACAAACTTATAACATGACGTCAAACCACATGATGAAATAGTGCAAAGATATAAGAATACTAAATTCTTATCGACAGTACTGAAGTTAATAGCAGTTTGCAATATTTTATCAGGCTGTATCGAATTTTTAGGTGAAATTTATCAGCTAATTGTAAATGGCTCAAAATGATTGACTTATTAAATGACTATTCATTTCAGCATGTTGTAAATAATACGTTGCCATTGTTTAATCAACAAAAAATGCTTCATTTTGTAGCTGCAAATACATACCTTGGGAATGTGGGCAATCATCGCATTTATTCATACTTAAATGTCTTTGGTCTGCCATCCATTGCAGCTCCTTCCATGGAGCTGTTAGGTAGAGAGTTTCAGGGGTGTTTGATCAATTGACAATGTAGGTACTAGGACCCAAGTTAGGCCTATGTGTGATTTGACCAGGAATTTACACAGACGATGTTGATTCCATACAGGGTTGGAAGATCCAATTGAAAGTGGAAAAGACTTTTTACTGTTCTGCTTTAAATGAACACATTGTGCCTGAAGAATAATGTTGATGTTAATGGACACTAATTACTTGAAGCTTGGAAATTCTTCCAACAGTCCTTAATTTAAAGAAACTATAAAATAACCCGTCATATTATTTAGTGGTCTAGAGAGATAATGAGAGACCTCTGTGAAATAATTTTAGCAAAGGGTTAATGACAGCATTAATCAAACTGTCTTTATTTTCACCATTCAGATGATGTCTTTTGGAAAACAAGCTGAAACTTTAAAAGTAACTTGCAGTGCTCTGTAAAATTTAGAATTGATTATTTAGTTAAACTGTAACCATGAAGAGTTTGGATGACGCATTTACTTAGAACAGTGTTCATTTAACTAAGCACAATGATTAAGTTCAAGCCAGATTGTACGAATAAAATGTTCCCTCTATTTATGTGCTGAATGCAAGCTAACATAATTTTTGAACGTTTCCTTTATTGTTGCCTGCAAATTATATGGTGGGATTCTTACAGAGGGATATTTACTACCTATGGCTGAGATTGCTTATTGGAGGTATTAGGCCACTTATTTAAAGGCATGCACTGTGGTTGTAGAATACATTAAGGGTTATTAACTGGCTGTGAAGCACTCAGTGGTGGCTGAAGATGGCAACTCATGTTATATTAATAAACTTTCATTCTTCAAACTGCTGTCTGTTTTATTTTGCAACTAAGTGCCAGGATGATAGAGTTTCAATCCAGCTCTTACTTTTCATGAAGTAGGATAAGTCATTGATTAATTTGGACTACTTAGTAGTCCTCTTCATTGAGACCTTCTAGTGACCAAGATAACCCCTTAAGTAGCTACTTATTGACTTCATCCCATAGCAGGAATTCCATCAATAATGGAGGGAGCTCATCATATGCGAGGACTATACAACAAATCCATTCAGATTTGCCAGCAGCTTTCTAAGTGTAGGGTGCAGGGTGAAGGGTGATTTTTGCTCTTAAGCATTTTGTTCCTGATCAAGGGGACTGGATTTGGGAATGAGTTGAGACACATGTAGGAAGCCTACCTTTGTCTTTCCTGCTTTACCTCCACCTCTCCCCACGAGCTTCCCTCCCTGCAAGCCCTAAATTACCTCACTTCGCCAACACCAGATTGTGGTGTTTTACATTGGCCCCTCCACATTTATAGCTTTCACTGCTCCCATTGCCAATGGTCACTGCTGTCAGTGCTGGTACTGGGACAGGATATTCACCTCCAAAATGTCAATATAGCAAGTAATCGTCCTGGGTAGAGTGGGAAGCTCGGGTGGCACTACTCCAGCTGCCAATTAGATACTTTATCAGAACCATAGAGGGCATAAAACAGTACAGCACAGGAACAAGGCCTTCGGGCCACCATTTCTGTGCTGACAGTGATGCCATTCTAAACTAATCCCATCTGCCTGCACGTGGTCAATTATGCTTCTATTCTCTGTCTATTCATGTGTCTGTCTAAACCTCTTAAACATTGCTGTTGTATCTGCTTTTACTACCTCCTCTGGCAGCAAGTTCCAGATCTACTGCCCTCTGTGCAAAAAATGTTCTTTGCACATTTCCTTTAAACTTTCCCCCTCTCACTTTAAACCCCCTTGTATTTCCCACCCTGGGAAAACGACTCTGACTAGCTACTCTATCCATGCCTCTTATAATTTTAAATACTTCCATCAGGTTGCCCCTCAACCTCAGATGCTATAGTGAAAACAAACCAAGTCTGTCCAATCTCTCTTTATAGCTAATACACTCTAATCCAGGCAACATCCTGGTAAACCGCTTTTGCACCCTCTCCAAAATCTCCACATGCTACCTATACTGTAGTGACCAGAACTACTTATAATACTCCAGATGTGGCCTAACTAAATTTTTATACAGTTGTAATATGATTCGGCAATGTTATGCTCAGTGCCTCAACTGATGAAGGAAAGCGTGCCATATTCCTTCTTTATCACTTTGCCCACTTATTTTGCCATTTTCAGGGAGCTATGGACTTGCACTCTCTGTATATCAATGCTCATAAGGGTCCTACCATTTACTGTGTACTTTCCTCTTACATTTGACTTTCCAAAATGTATCACCTCAAACATGTCATATTAAACACCATCTATTAATTCTCCCCCCAACTTCCTAACTGATCTATACCCTTTGACAACCTTCTTCAGTATCCACAACTCCAACAATTTTTGCATTGTCTGCAAACTTACTAATTAGACCATCTATATTTTCATCCAAATCATTTGTATATCTTATAAACAACAGAGGTCCCGCAGCACTGATCCTTGCAGAACTCCATTATTACAGGCCTCCAGTCAGAAAATATGCCCGTCCACAACCACCCTCTGTCTTCTATGACCAAGCCAATTCTGTATCTAACTTACAACTCACTGTGGATCCCATGTGACTTAATCTTCTAGACCAGCCTACCATGAGGGACCTTGTCAAAGTTTTAGCAAAGTCCATGTAGGCAAAATCCATGGCCCTACCCTCATCAATCATCTTTGTGACTTCCTCAAAAAACTCAATCAAATTTGTGAGATTTGACCTTCCCCACACAAAGCCTTTCTGACTATCCCAAAAGAGTCCAATCTTTTCTAAATGCAAATAAGTCCTGCCCCTAAGAATCTTCTCCAATAATTTCCCTACTACTGATGTAAAGGCTTATAAATCTATAATTTTCTGGATTATCCCTGTAACCTTTCTTAAACAAAGGAACAACTGGCTATTCTCCAGTCTTCTGGGATCTTGCTTGTGGCTAGTGAGAAGACAAAGATCTCAGTTAAGGCCCCAGCAATCTCCTCCCTTGCCTCCCTCAGAATCCTGTCATAGATCCCATCAGGCCCTGGGGACTTACCTACCTTTATGCTTTTTCAAGATACCCAACACCTTCTCCTTAGTATTGCTATGCTTTAGAGTATCAACATGTCCCTCCTCAATCTTACTATCCATGCCCTTCTCCTTGGTGAATTCTGATAAAAAATACTCATTAAGGACCTCACCCACTTCCTCTGGCTCCACACATAAATTCCCTCCTTTGTCCTTCAGTGGTCCTGCTCTTTGCCTAGGCACCTTCTTGCCTCTACTATATGCATACAATGCCTTGGGATTTTCCTTAATCTTACTTGCCAAGGAGATTTCCTGGCACCTCATAGCCCTCCTAATTCCTTGTTTAAATTCTTTCCTGCTTCCTTTATATTCCTCCAGGGCCTTGTCTGATTTCAGTTTCCCAAGCCTTACACATGCTTCCCCTTTTTCCTTTTGACTTAACTTGCAATATCTCTTGTCATCCAGAGTTTCTGAATCATGCCATCCTTACCTTTCATCCTGACAGCAGCATGCTGGTCCTAAACTCTGATCAGCTGGCCTTTAAAATAGGTGCGGCCTCATGCTCCTGCGAGGAGCTCGAGCACTTCAACTTTGCCAACACCTTCCTCCTGTCCTCAAGTTCACCTGGACTCTTTCCAACACTGTCTCTCCCTTTCCTGGACCTCTCCGTCTCCATTTCCAGAATCCGACTCACCACTGAAATCTATTTCAAACCCACTGACTCCCACAACTACCTCAACTACACCTCCTCTCACCCACCCTACTGCAAAAATGCTATCCCCTACTGCAAACTGCTCCACCTCTGCCGTATGTGCTCCCAGGATGAGACGTTCTACTCCAGGACATCCCAGATATTCTCCTACTTTAGGGACCATAATTCCCCTCCTCAACTGTATTTCCTCCATTTCTCGCACTTCTGCCCTCAAATCCCCTCCCCCAACAGCAATAAGAATAGAATCCCCTTAGTCTTCGCATACCACCCCACCAACCTTCGAATCCAACACATCATCTTCTGACATTCCTGCCGCCTGCAATCAGACCCCACCACCAAAAAGATATTTCCTTCTTCACCTCTGTCCACTTTCTGTAGGGACCATTCATTCCGTGATTCCCTTGTCAGCTCTACACTTCCCACCAATTTCTCCACCACATCCCCTACCTTTCCCTGCAACTGCAGGAGGTGCTACAGCTGCCCCTCACATCTCCCCTCTCACCTCCATCAAAAGCCCCAAACAATCCTTCCAGATCCAGCAAAGAATCACCTACACTTCATCCAACCTTATCTTTTGCATCCATTGCTCCCAGTGTGGTCTCCTCTATATCGGGGAGACCAAACACAGAGTCAGGGACTGGCTCGCAGAGCATCTGTGCTCTGCAAACATCAACCAACCCGATCTTCTGGTTGCCATCCATTTTACTTCCCCCTCCAACTCCTTTGATGACATGTCCATTCTTGGCTGTCAGAGTGAGGCCAAATGTAAACTAGAGGAACAACACCTGATATTTTGCCTTCGAAGCTTACAACCCAATGGCCTTAACATTGGCTTCACCAACTTCAAAATCCCTCCACCCCCCTCCAGCCTTTTCCCATGTCCAGGCCTCCTCCTCCTGACCTGACTTAACCTGTCTATCTTCCTGCTCACTTGTCCCCTCCACACTTCCCACCGACCAAGCACAATAACCCCCTACCTGAATCCACCTATCACCATTTCTGCTACCCTTCCTCCAGTCCCACCCACCTCCCTCTATTTATTTCTGGGCTCCCCTCCCCCTCCCAAGTCCTGACAAAGGGTTTCGGCCCAAAACGTTGACTTTCCAGCTCCTCTGATGATGTCTGACCTGCTGTGCTTTTCCAGCTTCACATCTATAGACTCTGGCCTTTTAGAATACTCCTACATGTCAAATGTTGATTTACCCTCAAACAGCCACTCCAATCTATTTTCTCCAGGTCCTGCCTAACACTGTTGTAATTAGCCTTCCTCCAATTTAAAACTTCACTTTCACCTGAGGATCAGTCTTATCCTTATCCACAACTACCTTAAAACTTTTGGAATTATGATCACTTTTCCCAAAATGCTCGCTCACTGAAACATTGATAACCTGGCCAGGGTCATACCTAGTACAAGGTCAAGTATGGCCCCTCCCATAGATCGACATTCTACATGTTATAAGAAGATGTACCTCACAAGTTCTACCCCACTAAGCCTCTGGCACCAAGAGAGTCCCAGTTAATATTGGGGAAATTAAAATCACCCACTAAAACAACACTGTTGTTTTTACAACTTTCAAAGATCTGTCTACATATCTGTTCTTCTACCACCCACTAGCTATTGGGAGGCCAATTGTATAATCCCATTATGGTCATTGCACTTTTCTTATTTCTGAGTTTTACCCATATGGCCTCACTGGATGAACCCTCCAAGATGTCCTCTCTTAGTGCAGCTGTGACATTCTCGTTAATGCAATCTAATATTACTTTGGGATCTCTGATGTTCCAGGAAGTGAGAGTTTACTGTGGAGGCCAGCCCCCATGCAGGCTATGTTGAATTCCACCCAACGTTTTTCTATAGAGTGCACACAGAAGTCCCAACAAATCACAGTCAATTCAAATTCACAAACTTCTGAGAACTTTTCCTTTTCCACATAGTATCACTGTCAATATCTAGCAAAGTTCCAACTTGTTAATGAAATATAATTGGATTTTAACAGCCTATTAAGTCATAACTACTGCTGAAAAAGCACTATAGCCCTGGAAAACTAATTTCTTACTTGTAAAACCAAAGTTTTCATGATGTTTAATATAGTAGAAACATTTTTAAACATGGTTTATTATATATCAGCTTACGATGTGTATGTTTTAACTTTTCTTATTAAATTTACAAAGTATGTAGGATAGTCAGTATTGCTGAATAAAATCTGAAAGAACTGCAGAAGCTGTAAATCAGAAACAAAAACAGAAATTGCTGGAAAAGCTCAGCAGGTTTGGCAGCATCTGTGAAGAAAAAATCAGAGTGAACATTTCAGGTCCAGTGACCCTTCCTCAAAACTCGGGAAGAGTCACCAGACCCGAAACGCTAACTCTGAATATTTTTTCTTCGCAGATGCTGCCAGACATGCTGAGCTTTTCCAGCAACTTCTGTTTTTGAGTTAGTATTGCTGGTTTGCAGTCTGTAAGAATTCTTCTACGTAATTGCTTATCCTGCTCTCTGCTTAATTACATCAATGTTGCTAACATCTGGAGATCCCCTGGACATAGTGTTGGTTCAAATTGACATCAGGAAAGGGAAAATTCATGTCGCTGGGATCACTAATCTTTGTGGGCAGCTTTCCTCATGGCGAACATGAATACTCTCATTTTGCCCCTAACTGAAAAATTTCAGTCATTTGTCTGGCACTGAGGAAAACTAAAGAGAAAAGAATTATTTTTAAATTCGGGATGGAAAGTTTGAAGGTAAATAACTGGAGGATATTGAAGAAATATTTCTTCAATGTTTTAGATGTTTAGTTGCATCAATGAACTGTGTGGGCACTTGCTGTAATTTTGTAATTTTCCTCTAGTCAGAATGGCCTTCATTGCAACATTTGTTCTGATTCTAACAAGACTGATCTTATCTTTGATTTCACAATCGGTATTGCCATTTTGCAATTGTTTATTTTGGGCCATGTGACATTTTTACACTGATACCTTCCCAGACCTAGAGGATTTAAAGCAGTCTGTGGTATGAATTTTCACTGTCAGTTCTGTCTGTTCCTTGCTGCGTGACCAGTCGTCTATGCTGCATTAGACTTGGTTAGGAGCGTCAGAATTTAAAATTGCCAGTGTCGCTTCCCAAACGACATGAAGTTATTTTTTGCTTTAGCAGTCTGCCTGCAACTGTTTACATCTTGGACTACAGCGTTAGACAGTTATGTTGCAGTACCATGCAATGGTCAGGGAGTGCTAGCTTTGGCAGAACTGACAGTTGATCACATCAATAAAGAACGGAAGCATGGATACAAGTTTAGCCTGGACAGAATAGAAAATGCACAGGAAATGAAGAAGGTATGTATGAAAGCAAACATGGTTGATTGACTGATGTTACAAAGTCAAGAATTGAACACTGTTTTATCAGGCAGAAATGCTGGTTCTCTGACACACTGAGACAGGATACACTTCAGAACTGGGTAGAGAGAGGGTGGGAGTGGGTGAAGACTTTGTGAGACCAGAGCCATAGGGAATATTTTTTAAGAAAATAGCTGGAATACATGGAAGTGGATGGAATGGGTGCACTGGAGCTATTTTAAAGTATACACAGTGATTCAGAACTGTCAGTGACATGCATGGCCTTTACTGGCTCCTCTGTCTGGGGAGAAATCTAAATTGATTTTGCAAAGAGTTAGAGAGCACTGCTGATCCTCCCATTGCACAGAAATAGAGTGGAACATATCCTTTGGTTCCTCTTGGCTCCAGTCATCAGCTGAAGTGGAGGGTGCATGTCACGCTTCAGCCAGTTCAGACCTAAAATCTTGCTCTTGACAGAATGAACCACTGATTTTAAGATTTAAATTAACAATGCACTGTCTGCAGATGGCTGACTGGAGCCATCAATTCGGAAGATCCCAGTAGTCCAGAGATAACCGTTGGGGAAGCTGTGCAGTGAGTTCTACCACGTCATTTTATGGTCACGGCTAGTTATTTTTATTCAGACAGGATGGGCCTCCAATTTCAACCCACTCTGTCACAAGATGCAGGACGGTGCCAAATTACTCAAACAGGCGGCTGAATTTTACCTGCACTGTTGGTGATGGACTGGGCTAAAGTTGGGGGGTGGGGTGCGCGGCAGTACTCGTGGGGGAGTGCTGAGCTTCTGGTGGTGTATCTGTCATCTTCCTGTCACCAGGTTCTCCTCCACCAGAAATCATGGCTGGAGTTTCATCATTTTCAGGCTGGCTTACTATTCCAAAGGTAGATCAACAGATACATCTTGGTACCCTCTCAGTAGGCCTCTTAGCGGTGAGCAGTCCCCTGCAAAAACAACATGGCCAGCCCTCACCTACACCCTCGTCCTTGATAGGGCTTGCCAGAGTCCCCAGATCCCACTTACCTGGTTGGGAGAGTAGTCTTCCTCCATGGTGGACTCTTCTTCCAGGTGTTATTCCACTGCTTTCTATAAGTTAACGACTCTAGGGGTCAAACAGCCATCCTCAAATCGACACAGAAGTAACACTGTGGCAGACAGGAGTCGGTCAGGCTAAATACCCTGTAAATGGGCGTAAGGATCATGATGCACAATTATTCTGTTCCTCTTCATTGCAATGTTAGCAGTACACCAATGTTTCACTCCCGTTGATTTGAACAATTTCAGCTTCCAACTAGTGTTAACCAGATACTTTAAGCCCTAGTGGAGGAGGTGGGAAAGGTCAATACTCAGAAGGCAGAGTGGAAGTCTCTAGCACGTAGCAATGTACTGGCCTGAACCCCCCGGTCTTCATTGCTGTCCTATGTATGAGTTTCAATTCAAAGTTTAATTTTCTGTGCAAAAAAATCTTGCTGAAACATTTCTGTCCTTGCATCAATGTTTGTTTCAACCATGGCTACCATGGGTGACAGTGTCATTTTGAGCTATCTACTTTCTAATTTCTTACTTCATCAAAGTTTTCCGTCACTCAGAGAAGCAGATTTGGTGACACACATTGAGCTGCTGCACAATGGAGACCTTGCTGTTAGTCTGTGATGAATGCTTTCTTTCTACTGGAGCCTAAAATGATCTTGCTGCTAATTCAAACAACCAAGTCTCAGCATCAACCAGCTGCTGTTGTTTCCAGCCTGCTTTTTAAATACGTACTCTGAGTCTGTTAACTGACAGACAGGTTCCCACCTATCTCTTAGATCTGCGGTACAGAGCACAGTGTGCTTTTGTTTCATAGCAAGGCATGAGTTTAGGTAGGGTCGCTGATCATTTAGCGATAAAAACAAAACAGCTGATATGAGGGAAAAGTGAGTGAGCCGCTCATAAAATGATGCAATGTTAAGTGAAGTATCTGAACTATAATATTATCAATGTTCTTGAACTAATTAAATTGCATGAGTACCTGTACTCTCCCACAGTCAATTATTCCACAATGCACTGTATTCTGAGAACATTTTAACATCCTGATTCCATGTTAAACACTTAACAACTATTTCCTTTATAGGCAAATGGGACTACTATCCATTATTTGGAAATTGATATTCGAGAGACAAAGTGCCACGTGCTGAACCCAAAAGCACTCAATAATTGTGAAATCCGACCGTTCAGGGAAACTGTGAGTATTCTTCCTTTAAATACAAATCAAAGCATCAAAGGGTTACTTAAAATTTTAGAAATGTATAACTTATATTATGTGGGTTGCTGTGGGGAATTGGTTATTGGATTGCAAGCAAGGTGGGGGGAGGAGTGTCCCTTCTCTGTGATTGAACTATGGGAAGCCCCAAATGTAAAACCCCTACTGAGCAAATACAGTAGAGAAAAAAACAGCCTATATGTTACCCAAAAACTTTTCAGATCCCTCAGTCTGTGTCTGGTGTATGATCCAGTTTAAAGTAAATTGTTTAATACTGATGTTAAAGTTGTGCTAATCATAACAAATCTACTTTACAATGTCCAACATAAGGAAAAGATTGGAAATGCATCCAGAGTAAGTACAAAGGCCATTAAGTTACTAGCATTTGCAAAACAGAATAGAGCAGGGTAAAGACAGTGTGGGGAGTGAAGATGAATTATTTTGTAAATGACAAAAATTGATTGATAATAGCAAGAAGCTTAAGAAGTAATGACTCCATCATTGAACCTTACGTTGTGGTTTCTGGATGACCTAATCAGAAATTTAACTCGATGGCAACACTTACACACAGTGAGAATGAAAAAATACAGGAAATAAATAAATTATAAATAGGGATATGAATAAAAATCAAATGGTGCTTAGCTTCCAGGCAATTGGTATATTTGAAGGTCAGAAGTAAATGGTAGGATGCGAACTTGCAGTCTAGTCAGAAATTGTAAGCAGCAAAATTACTCACCAAAAGCTAGAATCTGATTCCAACAAGATCTTATCCTGTGTTATTACTGATTACTTTATTTTTTGTGATGAGCTGAAGGTGATTCCTTCCCTGTTATTCTTTACACACATTCATCTGGAGTGAGGAACTGCAGATGCTGGAGGATCTGAGATAACAAGGTGTAGAGCTGGATGAACACAGCAGGCCAA
>NC_063344.1:24065742-24119732 GCF_021869965.1 Rhincodon typus
AGCCCCTGCTTGGTTATGTTCATCTGGAGTGACTTGGCTATTCACACAAATTTCAGCTCTGTGTTCTTGCAAAGCAGAATTCTTACCAATTGAGAGCTGATGTGAACTCTGCTAAAATTCAGCTAAGGCCCCAAATCAAGCAGGGGCTAATAATTTTAATTGAGCAGGGTGTGGCTTCTTTAGAAGCTTGAGGTGATTTTGTTTTTGTTTTGGCTGAGAATCTCCGAAGCATCATTGTAGGTAGCATCAGTCAACCCCAAAGATATAAATCACCTTCTCGGCTAGAATTTGGAATAGAGCCTGCACCTTGTACAGGCTAGATAAGGGAACAGGACACTCTGGTGCTCAAACTTTGATATGGGCACATTACAGGTCAATAAACATTCGTGAAGAATACTGTTGAGTTTTCGCTTTGCAGGAAAGTATGTAGGCCAAATGTTCCAATCAAAGTTTGATTCAAAATTATATACTTACCTTTAGGTGTCTTCAGTGCTGGAGATTCCTGGATAGGGGCATTCTGATATGAACATGTCCAAGAATTTAAAAACCCAGCAGTGATGAAAATCTTCCTAGAAACCATGCCTGATTTTTGCAGCAGTCGGTGTGCTGTGTGTTGTGTAACTGAGATGTCCAGCCGTTCACTCTGACAGTTGTTGTGAAAGGGCAAGTATGTAAAGTTAAATGTGATGTCAGGGTGACAGTTGTTTAAGGCATCAGGGTGCTAAATGAATGAGGGTTCAGGGTACCAGGTGTGTAAGGGGTGTATTGTTCCAGGTTAGTGAGGTTGGGTGGATAAGGTGCTAGCTTTGCAATGGTTTAGCATGTCAGATAGGTGAGGGAGGGCTGTGAAGCAGGTGAGTCATGTGCTCAGTGGTTGAGGTCACTGGGGTGCTATGAGAATGGGGTGAATGAGGTGTGTAGGATGCCAGGATGGTGAGGTTCCAGTTGGGTAATATGGGTAGGGTGCCAGGTATGTAGGATGCTAGAGTGCCAGGTAAGTGAATGAGTGCTAGGGCAAGTTTGGAAGTGTCAGGTTTCGCAGCCTCGGGGAATATTGCCAAGGGCTCTGAGGGTGTGTAAGGAGTCAGGGGAGATTTTGATCCATTCTCAGCTGCCTCTATCATCCACATGAATCAATAAATTGATATTGATGCTGTAGTGGCATCAGCAAAATGGTTTGTTGTCAGACATAAACATTGAAAAACAGAACAATAAGGAAAATCCATACACAATATTCTGGTGTCTAACATTTTTTTAATGTTAGCATGCAAATATTATGCGTGTGAATATTAAAATTCTTTGCTGGTTTTTAACACCTTTATTAATATTACAGATGTAGAAATGCCAAATGAACTCGTTAAATATTCATATGCTAATACTGAAAATTCTAATTTATAGCCTTAGCCATTAAAGAATAACTCACAACCCAATTACCCTGAGATAGTCTAACTAAAACCATTTTGTTTTATTTGTCACCTTAGAAAGGAGAAGGGGATTGTAAGGTGCTCATTGAGACCAAATCTGGAGGACCCAGTCATGTGGCAGGCTACAAGTGTGAAATATCTTCAGGTATATATGTTTTTGCTGAATTGGCACACTATCATACAATTCAGAACTGTATTGTGCTGTAAGAAAAAGGATGTGGCTATATATCAAGTATAAGTTTGTTTTATTAGTGAAAGGTTACCACTTGCAAGACAACAGGCTACAAATTGTTGGTGGCTCTATTAACTGAATCTTGATTTAGGTTTTTGATGGTTAAAAAGAAAACAGCTTCATGTATAATTTTACTGATTTTAGTAGGTGCGCTAAAATGTACAGGTTAATCCCCACAGGATGAGTATTCTAATGGCATGAGAGAAGAAAACTCCTCATAATCAGCTTTGAACTGGAATTCAGAGTCATTTATAAAGCTGCAATAGTGTAGGGAGGCGAGGACATCTGATAACTGGACAATATTGCTGAGGAATGGAGTACAGCAGAGAGAGGAAACCCAGGTTTACTGACCAGGAACTGGATGTCCTTTTGGAAGCAGTCAGGGAGAGGAGCAACATTCTGTATGACATTAATGGCCACTGCACTCCGTCACACATATATGATGCAGCAGAATTGGGCAGAAATGTTACAATCAATGAGTACCGTGTTCAGGATCTGCGACACTTGGAAAGCCAACAGGAAAATTGGTCTGACCTTTAAGAAATCTGATGAGGTAAGGCAACAATACTATCATAAATCATAAAACATGCCCCAAATACATGTGCAAGAAAGTCATCTGTGCTCACAATATGATCCCATAATGAAAGAAACTATGTCACATACCTCTGCCAAGGAAATTTTGTTTGAATCAAGGTCCTTAGGTCACTTTTTGTAGTTCCAGTTGGGGAAATACATGTATCAATCTGGAAGCATAGCAATAATTTTTAAAGGACTTCATGCAACAAACATATGTCCCCAATTTAAAAGTACTTTAAAAATACAGCATTACATTTTTCTCTATTGTCAATATACATGTACCACTATGCTTTTAACTAGTAAGAAAAGGCATGACTAAGAGTTAACAAATGACTTAAATTCCTCATTCTACCATTGAAATCATTGCTAGCAGTGCATTGAGGAGATGCTGTGTAACTAGAGGCTCTCCTTGATTTCAGGGTTTATATCATACGGTTCAGGTTATGTCATGTTATTTTGCTAACTAATTATTGTCACTGATAGATTTAATTGGAACAACATTATATTTGAAAGTAGTGCTCAAAGATGGCTGTTTGTGACAACATGTTAACATCTTGTTCTCTTCTTTCTTAGATGGCTGTCAAACTGCTGTCACTGCCAGTATCTCTGAGCAAGTCAGTGTCTAATGGTGCCATTACCACCTCTGCTAATCACCAGCTCATCTGCACAAACCATAAAGGTATCAAGATAGCGAGATGGAGAGGTAATGCAGTTGAGTTGCAGTGCTGGTGAGGAAAAGCAAGTGGTAAAAGCTGCTTAAGCCTAAACCCACGTTGGACAAAGGTCTAGAATAGTCTTGGCCCTAGTTCCTAGGGATTTTAGGCATTATTGAGTTTGCTTAGAAAGGAGTTTTGAGTAGGATTAAAAGAACTCACTTATGTTGATGGAACTCTCACTCTCATAAACCTGTGGATCAGAATGGAGGTGTCTACTACCTCCATTCACACAGAATAGCTGTAGAATTTATCTGGGAGCCTATCACAATTCTTGTGGCATCTGCAGCAGGATCCCAGGTACCTTATGTCACCAGCATAGAAACTGCATCTATCATCAATCTTTTGCAGCTATTTTAAAAGTCTTGGCCTTCAATCTTAAAGATCCTATCTTGACCAGCTTTAATATGTTAGCGTATTGCACAGAAGCAATGATGAGACAGAGGTTCATGAACCCCACAGTAGTCCAAAGTTCTGTTCTCAGACAGATCAATAGACAAACTGAGGGAGTATCCAGCAACAGGAGCATGCTTGGAGTGGACCAGACAATTTCACATTCAGTCCATCAAGCATCAATGCATAAGTGATGATGCATGTGGCAGAAAGCTATCAATTCAGTTGCCACATTGAACACGACTGATCCAGATCACACTCATTACAATGCAAAACAGAAAGCGATATAAGACTTTTGGAATTTCTCCCTAAAGCCAACTTCATACGCTATTTATATTTCATATATTCATATGATCTACGATGCATATTTTCAATGCGACAAACCAATTGTAACCACACACACAAAAGTGAAATAGTGTGGGAAATCACACTAACAAAATTCTCTGAATTGCACAGTGGGTTAAACATTTATGCTGTGCCAAATTGAACATTCGATGATGTACTTCATTGTAGTGGTTTATTGTAAATGTTGAACTCAGCAAAAGCTGACATTACAAGGGATTTGAGAGTCTTCATTATGAAAGTGTAGAATAAGGCAATTTGCATTCTGTTGATTTGATGTAGCTGTGATATTCATTGAAAGACATGTTTTATTAGTGCTTGGAGCACTAATCTTTCTTGTTCATTGTTAATTCAGCAGCTCATTGTAATCTTTATCCTTTCAATTTATGAAGGTTTTGACATCTAGTTCTCGCATTTGCACATCTGAAACAATTGTTCATTAGACCCTTGTCTGGGGCTTTACTGTGTAAGATACTCCGTGAATAATCAGACTTCTGAAGATTTACTTTAACATCCTAAAGATACAATCAATAGATTTTTTGATTGGAGCATGAACTTTTGGTGTACTGACACTCTGCTCCCTTCATGCTTGCTGGATAGTTGTCATGAGCCATGGTTACAGTAGGACTCATACTTTCCCTTCAATTAGGGTTAGCTTGGACTTTTTAAAAAAATCATCACCAGTTTAGGGCGTCGCTAGCTAGACTAGCATTTATTACCCATCCCTAATTGCCCAGAGGGCAGCTAAGAGTCAACCACATTGCTGTGGGTCTGGAGTCATATATAGGGCAGACCAGGTAAGGATGGCAATTTCCTTCCCTAAAGGACATTAGTGAACCAGATGGGTTTTTTCCGACAATCGTTAATGGCTTCATTGTCATCATTAAACTCTCGATTTCAAATTTTTAATTGAATTTTAATCCCATCATCTGCAGTGGCAGGAATCAAAACAAGTTCCCAGGACATTACCTGGGTCCCTGGATTAATAGTCCAGTGATAATACCACCAGGCCATTGCCCCCCCAGATGATTCCATAAAATAAAGATGTTATGGAATCTATTTGAATACGTCTCGTGATATATGGAAATCAAAAACAAAATACTGTGGATGCAAGAAATCTGTAATAAAAACAGAAATCACAAAATGCTGGAACTACAGCATCTGTGGAAAGATGTCTCCAGGCTGATGAGTATTTCTACCATTTTTGTTTTTATTTTGTAGGCATTATTTCACGCCTATAGCTGGTATTTAAAAGAATTGATTCTTTTTCATAGACGGGGAAGCATTGTATGTGGCTAGTAGAATTGCAACATAAATTCAGTCAATGATCTCTTGAACTCTAGGAAACTTGGGGGATTCTATGATTTATATGACTTTTGCTGACTAAAAAATGTTTATTCTTGGAAAATGGGTGTTGTTGGTAAGGTCAATATTTATTGCTATTCCTATTTGACATTGGGCAAAGTGATACAGAGATGGATTCTCATTCCAAACCGATAATGTCCATTGAGTGAAGAAACTCCTGCAGAGTTACGTAGAAAGTACTGACCTGTACAATTATGTTCTGTTATAATGCTGTTATTGAGCAGAAATGTTGTAATTGCTGACCATGTTTTAATAATACATACAAGTTCCTGCATAGCGCTTTACCTAACATTTCAAATAAACCCAGCCATATTCAGGGTGGCACAGGAGTTGGCACTGCTGCCCCACAGTACCAGGGACCTGCTTTGGGCAGCAGTCTGTGTGGAGTTTGCACATTCTCCCTGTGTCTGTGTGGGTTTCCTCCGGGTGCTCCCACAATCCAAAGATGTGTAGGTTATGTGGATTGGCCATGCTTAATTGCCCATAGTGTTCAGCGATGTGTAGTTTAGGTGCATTAGCCATGGGAAATAGAGGGTTACAGGGATAGGGTAGGGGAATGGTTCTGGGTAGGATGCTCTTCACAGGGTCAATGTGGACTTGTTGGGCTGAATGGCCTGCTTCCACACTGTGGGGATTCTATGATGTATAAGACTTTTGCTGACTAATAAAGGTTTATTCTTGGAATGTGGGCATTGTTGGCAAGGTCAATATTTACTGCTATTCATATTTGCCATTGGGAAAAGTGCTAAGGATGTTTCTCTTCCTGAAAAGGATGGTCAGGATCTTTCACAGCTTCTCAATAAATTTAGTCAACATAGACAGGATAGACTTTTATCATTTCCACTCTCTTTGCCTGTGATGGTAGATCCAATTCATTGCTTATCTGCCTTTTTTTAACCTTTTGTTGTTCCTTTTCCTCCAACTGCAGTCTTTGTAGAATATTCGTAAAATGAGGAATGGGAAATTTCCACTCAACTCTATAGGAATATCTTCACTCCATAGACATTATCAGTTTGGGATAATGGCCAATCCACCTAACCTGCACATCATCAGACTGAAGGAGGAAACTGGAACACCTGGCAGAAATCCACACAGATACAGGGAGAATATGCAAACTCCACACAGACAGCTCCCCAAGGTTGGAGTCAAACCCAAGCCCCTGGTGCTGTGAGGCAGCAGTTCTAACCACTGAGCCACCATGCCATCTTAATTTCTTGAAAGTGTTTTGTTGAAAAGTGCATGTGTATGAACAGAGTTGGATCTGCTGATTCTTTCTCTCATGAACAAATGAGCCTCCCATATTTACTATTCAGTCACAAGTGTGAAGGTTGATGGTGTGATGCTATTATGAGTCCTTCATAACCTCCATCTTGCATTCACTTTTTCACGAATACTGATTGGAAAATCCTAAAACTCTACAGTGCTACTAGTTGTGAATCATGAGAGAACCAAATCTATCATCTCTTCTTAATGATCAATGATCAAAATCCAAATTTGCATGGCAAAAAGAATTATTGGGATAGATTTTTGATTTTACCACCAGACTGAAACATGAAGGAGCACCTCACATAGCTTTTATGGAAAAATAAAAATATTGCAGATACTGGAAATTTGAAATGAGAACAAAAGTGTCGGAAAAAGATCAGCAAGTCAGGTAACTCATCTGCAGGGTCTTGGTTGTTTTAAATCTCCACCCTGCCAACATATTGACCTTTCTGTCCTTGTCCTGATCCAGTGTTTCAAGCATCCAATACATGCTTGATGAAATGCACCTCACCTTTTGACTTGACACTCCACAGCTTTCTGGACTCAATGTTGAGTCTAATAACTTGAGATCAGAACCACTGTCTCTGTCTTCTTTCATGTGCTTTTATTTTCTCTCTTTTTCTTTGTTTTGCTGGATTGATCTTGTCTTGTTTATACACTTTCCCTTCATGTTATGTTAAAATGGTTTTTATGTGGGCATTTGCCTCATTTGGACTAAAGCCTTTTTAAAATATATAATCCAAATTGCCACACTTTTTGATTGTGGCATCATGAAATCTCTTATTATTTAATCTCGACTGGCCTCCACCCAATCATGGACCTACTCTTAATTGTTCCTCCTGCCTCCTCTCCCCCTTCCACTGGCTTGAAAACTCTTACATTTCTACCTTCCTCTAATTCCGAATAAAATGTCGTTAACCTGAAATATTGACTCCGTTTCTTCCCACAGACTCTTCCTGATTGGCTGAGATTTTCCAACATCTTTTGCCTTTATCCAAACCCCTGATTTTAATTGCATTGACTGCTGGGTGCGAGGTATGGATGGCAACCTTTTTAAAGCACCTCAAAAGCACACACTGCTTTTGTGTCTTCATTGCTTGTCCCTTACAGCCCACATATCATTACTTTTAAAGTTATTCAAGGAAGAAGGTGTCTCTTAAGGAGAATAGATCTGAAATAGTTCCAATAAATTAATTGACAGTATACTTCAAAAGATTCATGGGCAGCTAGTCATGAAGAAACAGATCAGAAAGGTTTGTATTTGATAAAATGCTGATAAATGAATCGAAACTAAATTTTGTGGAAATAATTTTTAGACAATGATTGTAGTTGATAATGCTTGGGAATAGCAGGATTAAGTTGGTGTAACATGAGAAAATGTTTTAAAAATACTTAGGTAGTGAAATGTGTTATCTAATGTGAAACTAACCTACAAAGATTAAGAGGGTACCATATTCAATAGCTACTGTGGATTGAGTTAGCTGATCTCATTTGAGTTCGGGAACAGGACTTGTTTGGGTTCAGTGATGATTATGGAAAGGTATTTGGCTCTTCCACTCTTTTGCTGACTAATGTCAGTGAAAGTACTATTCTTAGCAGAAATGAGTCAGAGAGTCATAGAGGTCTACAGCGCAGAAAATGTCCCTTCAGCCCATTAAGTCTGTGCCAGTCCAAAACAACCATCTAACCATTCTAATCTCATTTTCTAGCAGTTGGCCCATTGCCTTGTACGCCTTGGTATTGCACATCTAAATACTTCTTAAATGCTGCAAGGTTTTCTGCCTCCGTCACCGTTATAGACGTGAGTTTCAAATTCTCACCATCCTCCTGGTAAAAATAAAAATTCTCACATTCCCTGTGAACCTCCAGCCCTTTACTTTAAATCTATGCCCTCTTATCATTGATCCCTCCTCTAAGGGTAAAGGTTCCTTCCTGTCTCTGCTACCTATGCCCTTTATAATCTTATACATCTCAATCATGCTCCCCTCAGTCTCCTCCGCTCCAAGGAAAACAATCCCACACTATCCAGCCCCTCTTCATAACCAAAACTCTCCAGCCCAGACAACATTCTCCCCAGTATCACATCTCTCCTATAATATGGATGGTAGAACTGCACACAATACTCTAGCTGTGGCCTAACTTTTTATATAGTTCCAGCATAAGCGCTCTGCTCTTAAATTCTATGCCTCAGCTAATAAGGGCAGGTATCCTATATCCCACCTTAAGCAATTTATCTCCCTGACTCACTACCTTAAGGGACCAGTGGACATGCACACCAAGGTCCCTCTGATCCTCAGTGCGTCCTAGGGCCCTACTGTACTGTCATGCCCAGGGCATCATCTTGCGCTTATCCAGATTAAATTCCATTTACCACAGATCAGTCCATCTGACCAGCCTGTCTACATCCTCCTGTAATCTAAGGCAAAATCGAAAGTGATGATAAATCACTTATCCCACAGCCTATTTGCCTTGACGAGATTAAGTATTAAGAATGAGTCTTCGGAAGAGGTACAGAATGATCACAATATGAGGTCATTGGCACACACATTCTTTAGTGACTGTAAGAAGAAAAGAGGAGTTGGGAATTTCTTTAAGTATACATCTTTTGTATATGTTTTGCAGATTCAGCGCATGATGTTGCTGAAAAATGTCCTGACTGTGCACACCTAATACTTACAAATAGCACTGAAGTTGTACATGCTGTGGAGGTCTCACTTAAAAAATTCAATCAAGAAAGCAACCACGTACACAGATTTATTCTTCATGAAGTAACACGCTCTTCCTCAAAGGTTAGTTAACAGTTTGATTCTTTTTTCAATAACTTTTATCTTTAGATGTCCAGGTTTTTACACTTTTGCTGCCGGAAAACTAAATACAAGACCCATCAGACCAGTGAAGTTACTCTGATACGGCCAACCACAATGAAATCCTGTTAACACTGAAATATTCTCTTGATTCTAATTTCCGTTAACCTTCATAAAGATGGAGAGGTATAATTAGATTATGAATTGCATTGAATGGGAACTTTTCCCTTCACACACTAAAGCATGCACTTCCGATGTTAATGGGCTGTTTGTTAGAAATTCTTGCATAACACAAAATTTTTCATTAGAGACAACAGGTGAGCAAATAACCATTTGCCAGATCTTGACACTGATCCAGCTCCCTCAGAGCTGGTCTCAGAGTGAGCAGAACCTCTGATATTCCTATTTACGTCTGTCAGCCAGGGCTACCTGATTAGACCAGATTAACAATCTCAAACAGGGAACTCATATCCAATGAGGGCCACCTGGCTGACTTTGTTATGATCTGAAGCAAGAACACTTCAAACTGTCCTAAGATCTTCCGGGCAAGTTTAGTTAAAGCTTCTTTTTCTGATTATCACTCAGTGGTTCCTATTGAGAATTGCCAATATGTAAATGGGATTCAGCTCTGATAGTGCAATTCCCCATCATGATTAAACAGCTTGCAAATTTTTGAGGCACTTAAGGCAATAAAAACTCATGGAACTATACCCAGAATAAGTAACTGCTTTCAGAAAAGGAGATGATAAGACCATAAAACCATAAGACCATAAGAAATAGGAACAGGAGTAGGATATTCGGCCCCTTGAGCCTGCTCCGCCATTCGATAGGATCAAGGCTGATCCACAATTCCTCACATCGATTTTCCTGCCCTTTCTCCATAATCCTTGACCTCCATACTGATCAAGAATCTATCTAAAAAAAAACTGCAGATATTGGAAATCTGAAACAAAAACAGCTGGAAAAACTCAGTAGATCTGGCAGCATTTATGGAAAGTAAGCAGGGTTAATGTTTTGGGTCCACTGACTCTTCTTATGAAAGTCTTAAGAATGTTCTTTAAGAGCTTATCTATCTTAATCTTAAATATACACAAGCACTCTGTTGCCACAGCACTCTGTGGCAAGGTATTTCAGAGACTCACATCTGTCTAAGAGAAGAAATTCCTCCCCATCTCAGTCTTAAATGAACACCCCTTTATTCTGAGACAATTTCCTGTGGTCTTAGACTCTCCCATGAGGGGAAACATCCTCTCAGCATTTACCCTGTTAAGTCTGTTTGTGTTTCGATGAGATCACCTTTCATCCTTCCGAACTCCAGTATGTAGAGCGCCAACTTCTTTAATCTCTGCTCACAAGACCTCCGTATCCCTCCATATCATGGATAACCCTAGTGAACCTTCTCTGAATTGCTTCTAATGAAATCATATCTTTCTTTAAATAAGGAAACTTAAACTGCTGACAGTACTTCAAAAGTAGTCGCACCAGCACTATGTACAGTTCTAGTAAGACTTCCCTCTTCATATAGTCCAACCCCCTTGAAATAAGGGGCAACATTCCATTAGGCATCCTGATTACCTGCTGCACTGTGTGCTAGCTTTTTGTGTTTTGTTTGAAATGTGGGACATTTACAAATATTGAGTAATCAGAACACAGTACATTTTGTTGTGGATATGTGTCTGAATTCATTTCAGACTGACACAAAAAGCCAATATGAAATTAAATCAGATGGTCCAGTTACTTTCCAATGCGTGTGAGATTATAGCATAAACTTCCCGTTATCCTTAATTCAGCATTAGTTGACAAAGATTTGGGAATCTCATTAATAGAAATATCACAGTGTTAGTTATTTCTTTTGGGGAAATGATTGTTACTGGTTTAATATAGTCTCATCAGTTCTCCCACTGCTAGCTAATGCAGTTTAATGATAGGGCTGCAGTTACACAATCTCACCAATCTATCATGTTTATTTTCAGGGCAGGTGCACAAAATATTTCAAATCTGCTTTGCCTTCAGCTGATCCTGGAAAAACTTAGAATCTGCAAATTCATGAACAGCAGTTGTATCATATAAACATTTCCTATGAACATTATTCCGATTACATTTCAGGGCCTGGGAACTCCGGTGTTGGTGGAATATGTCATTCGGGAGACACCCTGTCGGAAGGACAGTGATATATGTCCACTGATTGCGCTTATAAATCCTGTGAGTATATTACAGTCAAAACAGATGAATGATGGATTATGACACAGACTATAATCAAATCATAGTAGGGTGATGGTTTATTGATAAAATAGAAAAGATATCTGGGGTCTTTTGTGTCACAGTGAGAGTGTCCCTACCTAGAGGTGAGTCACAGGGGGTGATTGGTCTGTGGAATTAACTGCCAGAGGAAATGGTAGATATGGGTACAGTTACAATATTCAAAAGCCATTTGGACAGGTACATGAACAGGAAAGGTTTAGAAGGAGATGGGCCAAATGCAGGCAAATTGGACTAGTTTAGTTTGGGAAACTTGGTTGGCATGGACAAGTTGGACCGAAGGGTTTGTTTCTGTGCTGTATGACTCTATGAGTCTATGACTCTATATGGCCAGTCCAGTTCAGTTTCTGGACAATGGTAATCCCTAAACCCCCAGAACATTGATAATTAATGCCACATACTATATGTTTATTACGTTATGTTACTGGAGAATCATCTGTCAGATTAAGAAATCACAGTCATTCTCATGAACAGATATAATGGGTAGGATTTGTTTGCATTATTTTTATACCACTATGAGAAATTTCAGGGGAGGAGACACAGCTAGAGTTGATTTTGATCTGACATTTGTAATTTATAAGGTTAGATCACATAGATCACATAGGGAGAACTAACTATTTGGATACAGAACTGGCTCGAAGGTAGGAGACAGAGGGTGATGGTTGAGAGGTTGTTTTTCAGACTGGAGGCCTGTGACCAGCGGTGTGCCACAAGGATCAGTGCTGGGTCCATTGCTTTTGACACTTATATAAATGATTTGGATGTGAACGTAGGAGGTATGGTTAGTAAATTTACAGATGGCACCGAAATTGGTGGGGTAGTAGACAGCGAAGGAGGTCACCTCAGAGTACAACAGGAACTTGATCAGATGGGCCTATGGTCCGAGAAGTGGCAGATTGAGTTTAATTTAGATAAACGTAAGGTGCTGCATTTTGGAAAGGCAAATCAGGGCAGGACTTATACACTTAATTGGAAGGTTCTGGGGAATTTTGCTGAACAAAGAGACCTTGGAGTGCAGGTTCATAATTCCTTGAAAGTAGATTGGCAGGTAGACAGGATAGTGAAAAAAGCATTTGGGATGCTTGCCTTTATTGGTCAGTGCATTGAGTATAGGAGTTGGGAGGTCATGTTGCAGCTGTACAGGGCATTGGTTAGGCCACTTTTGGAATACTGTGTGCAATTCTGGTTTTCCTGCTATAGGAAGAATGTTGTGAAACTTGAAAGGGTTCAGAAAAGATTTACAAGGATGTTGCCAGGGTTGGAGGGTTTTTAGCTGTAGAAAGAGGCTGAATAGACTTGGCTATTTTCCCTGGAGCATCGGAGACTGAGCAGTGACCTTATTGAAGCTTATAAAATCATGAGGGACATGGACAGGTTGAATAGCCAAGGTCTTTTCCCCAGTGTAGAGCATTCCAAAACTAGTGGGCATAGATTTAAGGTGAGAGGGGAAAGATGTAAAAGGGATCGAAGGTGCAACATTTTCAGGCAAAGTGTGATGTGTGTATGGAATGAGCTGCCAGAGAAAGTAATCGAGGCTGGTACAATTACAACATTTAAAAGGCATCTGGATTGGTACATGAATAAGATGAGTTTAGAGGGATATGGGCCAAATGCTGGCAAATGGGACGAGATTAATTTAGGATATCTGGTTGTCATGGACGAGTTGGACTAAAGGGTCCGTTTCCATGCTTTGCAGCTCTATGACTCTATGAGCCTAAGTTTTACTTCACATTTGCAACAAGTGGTGAAGTATATTAAAATCTTTTTTCACGTTAAACTTAGAGCTGGGATATATGAGGTTGAAGTTTGTAGTCATAAAGTCATAGAGCATGGAAACAGACCCTTTGGTCCAACCAGTCCATGTCAAACACAATCTCAAATTAAACTAACCCCACCTGCCTGCTCCTGGCCCACATCCCTCCAAACCTTTCCTATTCATGTACTTATCCAAATGTCTTTTAAATTATGTAATTGTACCCACATCCACCACTGCCTCAGGAAGTTCATTCCACGCGTGAATTACCTTCTGTGTAAAAAATTGCCCCTCATGTCTTTTTTAATTCTCTCTCCTCTTGCCTTGAACATGTGTCCCCTATTCTTGAAATTCCTCATCCAGGGAAAAGACAACTACCATAATTCCTATCTATACCCCTCATGATTTTATAAACTTCTGTAAGGTCACCTCTCAACCTCCTACACTCCAGTGAAAATAGTCCCAGCCTGTCCAGCCTTTCTTTATAACCTAAACCTTCCATACCCAACTATATCCTGGTAAATCTCTTTTGAACCCTCTCCAGCTTAATAACGTTTCAGAAAACATTGTAAATGTTTCACAGGAGTTTTGACTGTTAAATCTGTGAAAAACTCCTGTAGTTTAGGATCCAGACAGTACCATTGTGATCATTTTTTCTGTAGTGGGTAACTTTCACAAGTGAACAAGAGTTGGGTGCAGAATTAAAACATTGTCATCTGGAAATTCCGATTCATGTTTCCTGCAAACCACCATACCTCCCCCACCCACCCCTGTCATCATGGGACATAGAATTATCCCCAGATTTCAAACAGTCAAGTTTTTTTTATCTTGGCTTAGCCCTGACAGGTATAAAGTTTGTAATGTAAAAACAAGTTAGCACCATTAGACAATTGATCATTAAAGATTTTTCTGTTTTACCTTGTTGTAGACATATGGATTCTGTGTATCCACTGTCACTCCTGGCAATTCCACTGCAGAAACCATTGTGGAAGATTGTGAGCTCTTCGGCACAAAGGTATTGAGTTTTAAACATATACTACAGATATATGCCAATATTCTCACAGGATTACAGCCATAGATCTACATTTAAATCCATATTACACCATCTGCAGCAATAATGCTATCTATAATATTTGACACCTGTTTAACATTATTCATTGTATCCAAGTCATCACACGACAGGATGAATACATTATACTTTAGAAGTGGTATAATATTGATAATTAGCTCAATTTACATAAAGCATGTCACATGTTCTGTTGAGTGAAGAGTTTTTTTGGTGATTTAATTAAATTGATTGATTAAAATGTTGAAAGATTTGATAAAACAGATACTGAGTACGTTTCCCCAGGGAATCCAAAACAAGAAACGCATGCTGAAAACTAAAGCTAAGCCATTCAGAATGCACATGCGCTTAAGAATTATTTAGATGTCAAGTGAACTGAAATCCTCAACACTGAGATTGACAGATTCTGACTATGTTAGGTGAATAAAGGTTATGAATTAACAGTGGGCAATTGGACTTCAGATATATATCAGGCATAATCGTATTGAACATTGGAATAAGATCAAGAGAATCACTGGGCTACTTGCCCGTTGTGGAGGAGCAGATGATAGTCCCTTATTGAAAATATTGTTATGGATAGTCCAGAGGAAAAGCTGTGACAGTTGTGAGCCAGATCCGTACAAAACAATCCTGGATTGATATGGCCCTTTCTTCTTTTAACTTCTCTATTTCTTTCCAGCTTTTAGCAACCCTGCCATGAAATGATATTCAGTTGTTCTAGAGTTCTGTACAAAGGCACATTTAGAAGTAATCTTCTGGTCAGCGAGTGGGCAACACATGGCTCATACCTATTGGCTTTGTAAGGACCAATTACAGACCAGACTAGAATATGGCATTCATGGCAGGCAGCTACATAGATGTTAATGGCCACGTTACGAATATCATTCAGAAATTTTATTGGAACCGACCATAGATATCATGCCAATCGTGTTGTTTTCCCAATAGGAGATTCATAGAATCATGCACTTGACTACGAGGTTGCAGGATAATAACAAACACTACAGAGGTTGAGGAGTAAACCACCCAGAAACCATAATTTATGCAGTGCTGGCCCATATCTACCCAGTATTTGTATTGGTGTCATTACAATTTTATTAAACTTACAGTGCCATAGCACCATGGAAGCCAGTCCTCCACAAAAGTGCGTCCTCTGCAATACATTATCTGTGACACTATTGCCATGTTAAAAAAAACAAACTAACATTTATGTTATGTACATCATATATTTAAGTGCCTTTTAAATCAATATTTAGATGTTGAGAAAAATCATGTCAATACAGTATTTCAAAAACTTAAAAACAGTAAGTTTCTCAGTTATGGACTCTATGAAAAATATATGGGTTATCACAATTTATAAAATAATTTAAAGCTACAATATAACTCAAATATTGTGACATTGCAGGCACCAGAAGGGGAAGGTGATGCTGGACCTGTGGTAAAACAGGAAGGAGGTACCGAGGCTTTACCAGACGCTGGTCCTGATGCTCATGAAGCAGAAGGCCATGTTTCTCCAGCTCCAGATAAAGCAAATGTTTCTGCAGATGTAGAAGAATCTGACAGTGTGCCGAAACGGAAACGATCTACCCACGACTCTTCAGAATCCTCTGAAGAACAAGTTGCCGGCACTGTGGCACAAGCTATTCACTTCCCTGACCTACCTGAAGATCCAACAACGTGCCCAACAAAACACAAGTACCCTGAGGATCAGTGAAAAGATTTGATACCCTTTGTCATTCCAAAAGTAAAATAAAACTATTCTTCACAATATTGTGCAATATTTTCCAGATGGTTAATTAAATCAAAAGCAGAAAAATGTAACCCAAGGTTTCCTGTATACCTTATCTTAGAGGGATTTTAAGGTAAAATGTACACGGGAATGCACAATTGAATTAAGTGCCATAATGTAGCAGCATCGGTTAGAAGAAGGCATCTAGCCAGTGTGATTTTGTAAATCCTGTTCTGTTGTTGTGTGATACTGCTACTTTTTATGTGCAATAAAATGTGTTTAGAATTAGCATACCAAGGTGGAAACTTTGTTTTATGCATTGTTGTTAAGTAAAGATCTCACTGTAGTGATGAATATGTTAAGATAAAAGGGACAACTTTCATAATGTCAGGATGCCCCAGTGTACTTTCCAGCCAGTGAAGTACTTTAGAACCGGAGTCACTGGAGGAAGCAAAAGGAAACGAGGCAGCCAAAGTATTCACAGAAAGATCTCTTAAACAAAAATGTGCCAATGGCCAGATCATCTAATTTTTAGTGACACTGGATAATGGACACATATTGGTCAGGACATGGTGGGAGTATTTCACTCTTCTTCAAAATCATCTTGGTGAGCGTGTCAGCATGGTGGTTAGGGCTTTGCGCCAAAAGTACGCAGGGTGGGCAGATTATGATGTCAGCTGGTGTGTAATGCAGATTTGATGCCAACGGTGTCACATGTTATCCTTCACTGTTCTGGGTAATGCCCTGTCTTAAACAAACATGGCAGAACATGTGTTCAATGGTTTGCATTCCCACTCCCCAGCAGTACTGTTTAAAGTGATCAACAATTTGGAATTTAGTTGCTGATTACTTGATCCAGTTGCTGTGGTCCATGTAGGTACTAATGATACAGGTAGAAAAATGCTCTGGTGAGGGAATATGAGAAGCTAGGGGCTAAATTGGAAAGCAGAATTAAGAAGGGAATGATCTCCAGTTTACTACCTGAGCCACGAGCTGATTGTCATAGGGTCAGCAAGATTAAAGAGATAAATGTGTGGCTCAAAGATTGTTGTGGGAGAAACAGGTATGAATTTTTGGAACATGGGCAGCAGTACTTGGGGAAGAGGGAGCTGTTCCAATGGGGCAGGCTCCTCCCGAATCATGCTGTGACCAAGGTCCTGGTAAATTGTGTAACTGCGGCTGTGGATAGGGCTTTAAACTAAATATTTGGGCGATGGGGTGTTCAATGAAGGAATAATTTGGGAGTTTGGGGAGGGATCAGCAGAAATTATTAAGGTTTCCAGAACAAGTAATAAGACACAGAGTATAGAAAGGATCAGGAATTTAAATTCTGTACAAATGATAAGGGGATAACTATGAGACGGGTTTAGTCAATGTAGGAGTACGGGTGTTCTACTTAACTACACGCAATATATAAATCAAGGGAAAAGGAGCTTGTAGTCCGGATTGAAATTGGTGGGTACGATGGTCTTGGTATCACAGGGATGCGGCTACAAGGGGAATCAGGGTCAGGAACTAAGTATCCAAGGATACATGTCCGATCAAAAGGGCAGGCAAACGGACAGAGGGGATATGGTTGCCTTGTTGGTAAGAAATTAAATTAAATCAATAGCGAGAAGTGACATAGAGTCAAAGTCTTTGTGTGTGGCAAAGGAATTGGGAATAGGGGATGGCATTTTTGCAGGAAGGTGGGTTGGAGGAGGTGTATTCTAGGTAGCTGTGGGAGTTGGTGGGCTTGAAATGGATATCGGTTTCCAGGTAGTTGCCAGAGATGGAAACAGAGAGGTCCAGGAAGGAGAGAGAGGTATCAGAGATGGTCCAGGTGAACTTAAGGTTGGGGTGGAAGGTGTTGGTGAAGTGGATGTCCTTCGCCTCCACCGCATCTGCTCCCAGGATGAGGTATTCCACTCCCGAACACCTCAGATGTCCTCGTTTTCAAGGACTGCAACATCTCCCCCTCAGTGGTCGAGAATGCCCTCGACCGTATCTCCTGCATTTCCCGCAACTCATCCCTCACAACCTCTCCCCGCAATAACAACCAAAACAGAATCCCCCTCTTCCTCACGTACCAACCTCCGGATCCAACGCATCATCCTCCGACACTTCTGCCATCTGCAATCCGACCCCACCACCAAAGACATTTTTCCCTCCCCACCCTTATCTGCTTTCTGGAGGGACCACTCTCTCCGGGACTCCCTTGTCCGCTCCATACTCCCCTCCAGCCCCACCACACCCGGCACTTTTCCCTGCAACCGCAGGAAGTGCTACACCTGCCCCTAGACCTCCCCCCTCACCCCCATCCCTGGCCCCAAGAAGACTTTCCACATCAAGCAGATGTTCACCTGCACATCTGCTAATGTGGTATACTGTATCCGCTGTTCCCATTGTGGCCTCCTCTACATCGGGGAAGCCAAGCGGAGGCTTGGGGACCGCTTTGCAGAACACCTACGCTCAGTTCGCACTAAACAACTGCACCTCCCAGTCGCGAACCATTTCAACTCCTGCTCCCATTTCTCAGACGACTTGTCCATCCTGGGTTTAAATTGAAACAGAGATAGTAGGAACTGCAGATGCTGGAGAATCTGAGACAACAAGGTGCAGGGCTGGATGAACACAGCAGGCCAAGCAGCATCATAGGAGCAGAAAGGCTGACATTTCGAGCCTAGACCCTTCATCAGAAAAGGGTCTAGGCCCAAAACGTCAGCCTTTCATGTCCATCCTGGGCCTCCTGCAGTGCCACACTGATGCCACCCGAAGGTTGCAGGAACAGCAACTCATATTCCGCTTGGGAACCCTGCAGCCCAATGGTATCAATGTGGACTTCAGAAACCTCAAAATCTCCCCTCCCACTACTGCATCCCAAAACCAGCCCAGCTTGTCCCCACCTCCCTAACCTGTCCTTCCTCCCACCTACCCCCTCCTCCCACCTCAAGCCCCACCCCCATCTCCTACCTACTAGCCTCATTCCGCCCCCTTGACCGGTCCATCCTCCCTGGACTGACCTATACCCTCCCTAACTCCCCACCTACACTCACCTTTACTGGCTCCATCCCCGCCTCTTTGACCTGTCTGTCTCCTCTCCACTTATCTTCTCCTCTATCCATCTTCTATCCCCCTCCCCCTCTCTCCCTATTTATTTCAGAACCCCCTTCCCCTCCCCCATTTCTGAAGAAGGGTCTAGGCCCAAAACATCAGCCTTCCTGCTCCTCTGATGCTGCTTGGCCTGCTGTGTTCATCCAGCTCTACACCTTGTTATCTAAGATATTGCAGGTGACTGATTTTTGGACGAGTAGCTGCCTTGGGATATGTCTGTCCTTCTGTTTTCTTCTCTCTGCCTGATATCTGCTCATTTTCAAAGGAGACTGCACTACTTCCATTTGATTCTGCCAGGTGTGGCAGTCCTGGGTAAGGTTCTAGGTGAAGCCTTCCTTTGACCATCATGAGAACATAGCCCAGACCTTCACTAACTACAGTAGTAACTGTACTGTATGAGTGATTCAAATGATCTTTGCTTTAGAATTTGCTATGTCATTGAAATTCTTTGATTTTGTCAATTTTTATGTTTGTTTTGACATGTTTATTTTTCCCATGGTCAAATATGTAGCCTGAAATCACATGGCATTTAGACAAGTAGCTGAACAATTGGAATCTACCCTACTGTAGTGTAGTTATCAATGCTGCTGTGAATTTGTTAATGCTCAAGCCACCACTTGCGCTGTGTATTAAACACAGTACAACTCCATTATTGCAGTTGTCATACAACATGAGTCCGTTTATTGCTTTGCTGGTCAGCACTCAATTCTTCCAGCTCTCCCATGCAGCCTCTTACAGAGCCCTTTCCTGCAATGAGGCAAGGGTAGTGAAAGCAGCAGATCTAGCTGTGGAACACATCAATGCTGACCAGCCAGGAGGATACAAGTACACACTAAACAAAATTGAAAATGCCCAGGAAGTCAGAGGGGTGAGTACAAGTAAAATATAGCGCTTAGATTAGTTAAGTTGATATGGCACTGCATTTAAAAGAGAAACAATTGAAAATAAACATTCTATTACATTCTATTAACCATATACCGCGATTATTTATTGACAGAAAAAGTAACCTGGAGACAGTTCCAGTGAATGGTATTTTCAGCAGTTCTGACAAAAAGTTCACTCTACAATTATTGGCAGACCTGCAGTATAAGTCCAGTATTTTCAGTTTCAATGAGACTGTTATGGCTAAATTCTGCTATATGCAACCACTGTCATTTGAGTTCAAGATCATTGATCAGAATGGTTTTGAAATTAGCTTAAATTATTATTGGCAAGGTGTGCACAATTTCTTCATGGTAGCAGTTTTCTTTAAGCTTAACCTTTTGTATTTGAAGCAATGCTGTAATATGTTCCTACTTATGGTCTAATTAAAACATCATTCTATTGTTGTTGGCAACATTCACAGTATAGCTGATCAAAATTGGATGACATGTATATACTTACAATGTTACTGTTATATCAAAATACAATGGGTACAAATAGCAATTTAATATATAAAATCATGAAATATTGGAGTTGGAGTAGGTATTTGGCCCCCAATGAGTCTGCTCTGCCATTCAGTAAGATCTTAGCCCGTCTGATTATAGCCATAACTTTAATTTTAAATCTGTCTCCCATAACCCTTGATTCCCTTGTTGATCAAAGATCTATCTAACTTTGCCCTAAATATTTTCAATGAACCAGCCTCCCCTGTTCTCTGTGGAAGAGAATTTCAAAGACTAACAACCTTCTGAGAGAAGAGATTCCTTCTCACGTTCATCTTAAATGGAAAATCCCTACTTTTGAAACATTGCCACCCACTTCTAGATTCTCCCAAGGGTCAAGAGAAGAAAGAACCTCAAGGCATCTGCCCTGTCAAGCCTCCTTAGAATCTTAATGTGTTTCAATAAGAACATCTCTTATTCTTTTAACTGCCAATGTGTATAGGCCCAACCTGTGCAAATTTTCCTCATAAGTACATGATCTTCAACCTAGCAATCAGTCTAGTGAACCTTTTCAAAACTGCTTCCAATGCAAGTTTATCTATGCCTAAGTAAGGGCACCAAAACCATACCAAATACCCCAGATGCAAAATCAACAATGCACTACACTGTTGCACTAGATATTTCTACTTCTTTGTTTCCATCCCATTGTAATAAATGCTAGCATTGTATTTGTCTTCCCAATTACCTGAGTACGTGCATGCCAACCTTTTGTGATTAATGTACAAGGACATCCAGTTTATCTGGTCCTGACAGTTCTCTTGGTCTTTCTCCATTCAAATAGCCTTGCATTTTCCAACTCTGCTCATATTTTGCTCATTCACTCAACTTCCATTTGCGGGAGTTTTGTTTCAGTTTCAATAGGCTTTTGATATGAATATGAATCATAGCTCTGCAAGTGTGACAGATTTGTTTTTGATCAATGATAAATCTTATTTTTTTCTTACAGAAGCAAGGTGTATCCTCTGCTTATTTAGAGTTTGAGGTATTGGAGACTACATGCTACTCACTGAACCCAAAACCTGTGGCAGAATGTGAAGTACGATCAGGATCTGAGGCGGTAAATCTCCCTTTTGAATGTATAAGTTAGCTGAGACATTTACATTTAAATATATTATTAATATTCTTGGAAATGTGTATGGGGAAGAGCCACTCATTTACTGTGTCTATCCCTATAAAATGATCTGATCAGCACCCACTCTAAGGCCATCACTGTTCACTTGCTATCTGCACTGCTGTGGTATCTCAGGGAGAACTGAGGTGGCATTGATTTCCCAGTAGGTGTTTGGTGTACTGAATGTTAACTGAATAGAATTTTGTGATTACACTAGCCTCCAACTCAGTGAAGTAAATGATACACGGGAAAGGGTGTAAGAATTTTTTTCTGTATTATAGTGACATATGAGGCAGACAATGTAGTCTGTTTCTGTTGTTAGATTTTCCTGCAACAGGTTGTCAACCATTCAGCATTAAACTTCGTTGACCAGAAGACTTTCTTTCTCTTACTGCCTACTATAGGCATATTGGAAAGATTTACAGGTTGATAAACAACTCATTTGGCCATGCTATGAACGTGCTTTTCATGTCCACAGTATATCCCGAAACATTATATAGCCAACTAAATACTTCTTAAGAATTGTTGTTGTAATTTAGGAAACCAACCAACCAATCCACAATAAACTCCAACAAACAACAATGTGCTACTGACCAGATAAATGCTACTGACCTGTTTTATTTCTGTTGATTGAGAGGTGAATATTGGTTGCAACACCAGAGATAACTCCCCAAAGGATTGTTTAAAAATGTCTGTTTGGCCACAACATAAATAAAGTTGCCATGGTCTAATCAGATGAAAGAGTTGCACTTTCATTAGAGAGAGAGACATAACTGGAGGCGTTTTAACCTGAGAGTCACCAGGTCTCAGCCAAGGGGAGAGGTTGAGAAGGAGAATTCTTCATGGTAATCTCAGCTGGTGTGGGTATCAAACCCAAGCTATTGGCATCCCTTCACATTGCAAACCAGTCATCTAGCCATCACACCACTGAAGGATTACTTTATTAATGTTGATCATCTTCCCCAGCACCTTGCTCAAATTGTCATTTTGTCACATGTACATCATCACAGTGGAGGCTGGCAAACTGTTTGACTGTGAAGCATCACATTTCAATTTAATTATTTGCTAAACTGACACCTAAGGCAGTACACTGAATAATGAGTAGGAGTGTCGATTCCAAACTGATTTTCCTATTTATCATCAGAACAAATTGTACTTATATATTTCTGTCAGGCTGAGATCAAAAAACTGATTGCTTATGTCTTATTCCAATCATAAAATTACTTTTTGCAAAAGAAAATTGGGAAATGTTTAGTCAATCATGAATTAACTGAGATGACGATCTCATAATTTTATTGTATCCTGTTTCAGTACTAAGAGCAAATGCTGAAAACAGCTATGGTTATTTTTTAATCAGCCTTTTTGGACATGTTATGACACATCTCTGGGGCAGGTGGGACTTGAACTCAGATCTCCTAACCCAGAGTAATAACACTACCACTAAACCACAACAGTCCCTCTGATTACAGCTACATATGGAGGTTCTTCACTCATCCCCTGAATTGGGAAAAAAATGTAGCGGGCTGACAAGTAAACTGTAAATAGCTAACAAAGTATATTTTCCTTAACTCAAATAGATTTCTGGCGACTGTAAAGTCCAATTACAAATCAACCCAACAACACGACTTGTTCGGATTCACAGATACCGATGTTTAATATCACCAGGTAGGACAGAGAATTGTGGTAATGTGATTTTTGCTGTGCACTAGGCAGATTGAATTCAAAACACTGCTCACCTTGGACATGTTCATTAACAGGATAATTCACCAAACTGGTGAACCATCAGTGCTTTTCTCATTCCAATCATTTCTTTCAATCCTTTGTTTCCCTCTTGGTCTCTATGTTTTAAATATCTTTCTCTAGTTTGCTAGGTGTTATACTTGCTCCTGCAGTACCTTGTTTTATCCTGCAAGAGATTCTTATTACGGCTTGTTCTTTTTTAAATTCTTACTTGGCATGTAGGTGTCACTGGCAAGGTCAGCATTTGTTGCCCATCCGTAATTGCCTTTGAACTGATTGGGTCTTTCAGCCATTACATGGGACAATTTGCATTCAACCACATCTCTGTGTATCAGGAGTCACATAGAAGTCAGGCCAGGTATGGATGGCAGATTTCCATCCCTGAAGGACACTAGTAAACAAGATGGGTTTTTACAATAATCAATGAAGGTCATTTTGTCACTATTAGTCTAACTTTATTTTTTAAATTGAGGCTATTTTTAATGATTTATGTTTTCTCCATCGTAAGGTTTGAGTCCATGTTCCCAAAGCATTAGCCTGGAGCTTCAGTCCAGGGATATTACCACTACACCCCTGCCGCCACTACACTGCCTTTACAGTCCTCATAAAGACCTCATCTATCCTACTTTTACTCGATGAAGATTGCTGCTGGAACTATCTGTCAGATCTGGTCAAACTCACACATGGCAAAATACCTTGAGCTATCGTAGAATCTAATGCTGAATTATGTTGAATTTCCATTGTGTGCTGATGTTGATGCTTCACATCCATTATACTTACCGAGCCCAAATTAAGCCTCTAGTCCTTTCTTCCCAATGAACTTATCTAGATTCTCCTTAAATGCATCTGTGCCACTTGTGCCAGGTAATCCTTGGGCAGAAATTTACAGGCCTGTCTTTCCAAAAGCAAAATCAGTGGCTAGTTGGCAGGAGAATAAGAAGCCTTCTCAGGAGCTACAACGGGGCAGTAATATTTTCTGCGGGGTGTTCCTAATGAGCAAAGGACACCCTCCAAAGAGTGTACAGCTTGCCCACTGTCTTAAAATCTTAAAAAATAACTGTCCATTTTTGTCTGCCTGCCCATGTCAACCATGTCATGGAATGGACAGGATAACATTAGGGTCAATTAAGCTTTTAACAGCCTCAATTGACTCTTTATTATGTAATTATTTTGGCACTATCCACCCACATTATTAAGGGGGTGAGCTCAAGGGTGGGTGTGAGATTGGTGGGCTGGGCACTCATCCTATCTTACATGCTAACCTCCTCACCTCTCCCACTGAAAATGCACCTGGCAGAGGCATGTATTATCCAGCCCCATGTATTACCAAGTTTCATGCTCTAATCGCTAATGGAAATTCCAACAATCTTATGGAGATTGCTACTGCCATAGTTCATGACAGTGCCTACTGCAATCATTGTGGAATACTAGTGTCCCATAACACCATTATGGAGATTGTTACTGAGTATCTGGTAGTGTCTTCTTCAATCTTCACATACCAGCAGTATGCTGAAATCCTATAGTATTATTATATGTGGAGATTGACATGACTAAAACAAACACATGGATGTGAAAAGCCATGATACACAACCGTCTGTCATGTAGCATGGACACTTGACCAGGTTATTCCTTTAAGGCTATATTTTCGATAATTTAAAACATGTAGAGAAAATGTAAAGAGTAGTTAAAAACTTAAATACAACTTTATCGATGGTTCTGAGGAAGGGTTATCGGACCTGAAACGTTAACTCTGATTTTTTCTTCACAGATGCTGCCAGACCTGCTGAGTTTTTCCAGCAACTTCTGTTTTTGTTCTTGATTTACAGCATCCGCAGTTCTTTCGGTTTTTACAACTTTATCGAGTTTGCTCTACATTTTCTATTTTGTTTGAAGACTCAGATGACATGGTTTTGAGCAGATGCCCAAGTTGCCCACATCGCATACCATTAAACCATTCGGATGTCAATCCAGCTGTCATGATGGCATTGCAAAAATATAACAGAAACAGCAACACAACAAATTATTTTGTAGTCCAGAAAATAACAAGAGCAGCCTCTCAGGTAAAGTTCTTTTTTCAGAAAAGCTTAAGAAAAAAGTCTGAACTTTTTTTTTTGTTTAAAGATATTTCCACAGATACTATCAAGAAATATTTTGTGAAAAGGTCTGCACAGTTTGAGATTTACTGTCCAAGAATGACAATTTTATATTGAACATTGCAGAGACAGTGAAAATGTTGCTTTCTAAGGAGATGTGGATAACAACAAAACATTAATTACATTACAGTTGATATTCTATCTGGTTGTCTCCAAAGTCTACGAGTATTTCAAGTTTGAAAGAAAATCCAAGATCTTTTCAAAAGGTCAGATCACATGGAATACAGGGAGAACTAGCCATTTGGATACAGAACTGGCTCAAATGTAGGAGACAGAAGGTGGTGGTAGAGGGTTGCTTTTCAGACTGGAGGCCTGTGACCAGCGGTGTGCCACAAGGATCAGTGGGTCCACTGCTTTTTGACATTTATATAAATGTTTTGGATGTGAACACAGAAGGTATGGTTAGTAAGTTTGCAGATGACACCAAAATTGGAGCTGAAGTGGACAGTGAAGAAAGTTACCTCAGAGTACAATGGGACCTTGATCAGATAGGCCAATGGGCAGAGGAATGGCAGATGGAGTTTAATTTAGATAAATGTGAGGTGCTGCATTTTGGAAAGGTAATTCAGGGCAGGACTTATACACTTAATGGTAAGTCCTGGGGACTGTTGATGAACAAAGAGACTTTGGAGTGCAGATTCATAGTTCCTTGAAAGTAGAGTTGCAGGTAGACAGGATAGTGAAGAAAGCATTTGGTATGCTTGCATTTATTGATCAGTGCATTGAGTATGGGAGTTGAGAAGTCATGTTGCAGCTGTACAGGGCATTGGTTAGGTCACTTATAGGATACTGTCTGCAATTCTGGTCGCCCTGCTGTTGCAAGGATGTTGTAAAACTTGAAAGGGTTCAGAAAAGATTTACAAGGATGTTGCCAGGGCTGGAGGGTTTGAGCTATAGGGAGAGGCTGAATAGGCTGAGGCTATTTACCCTGGAGCATTGTAGGCTGAGGGGTGACCTTATTCCATTCATAAAATCATAAGGGGCATGGACAGGGTGAATAGCCAAGGTCTTTTCCGCAGGGTACCTGAGTCCAGAACTAGGGGGCATAGGTTTAAGTTGAGAGGGTAAGATTTAAAGGGGACTTAAGGGGCAACTTTTTCACACAGAGGGTGGTGTGTGTATGGAATGAGCTGCCAGAGGAACTGGTGGAGGCTGGTACAATTACAACATTTAAAGGCATCTGGATGGGTATATGAATGGGATGGGTTTAGAGGAATAGGGTCAAGTGCTGGCAAATGGGACTGGATTAATTTAGGATATCTGGTCAGCATGGACGCGTTGAATCGATGGATCTGTTTCCATGCTGTACATCTCTATGACTCTATTGCTCAATGACTCCATGAATCAATGGAAATACTGTTACAGGTTCAATGCTGGCTGAACATCCCGCTGAACCTGAATCTGGTTAACCTGCCATAAGACAACAGTTTCTCTAGTTGTATTTATGTACCTACTGTTGTGATAATATATCCAGTCATTCACCTCCATCATGTATGATTGAGATGATAACTTCTTCACACAGATCCTAATTTGCAACATGACCTGCCTCGTGCTGAATGAGTTGAAGGTTTGTACCTTGACTGGCTCTCTAGTACTTAATTCTGCCAATGACTTGATGCTGTTGCCAAATTGAAATTTAGTTTTCCATTATTTCACCTTGATTTTTTGTTACTCATGCCTATTATTTCTTTGGCTTCAATAGTCTTTTGCTCTTGAAAGAGTTTTAGGCATGCATCAATTTTCATACTGGACTTCTTTCCATGCCTTCTTTGGATGTGTTTTCCAGTTGCAGATTATTCTGTATATATCAGGTCTGGCTTTGCTTGATTCCTTTGACAATTTTCATGGCTAACTCAGTCATTTGACTGGGGCTAATGTGGTGATAATAAATGTTGTTGAATTTCCCAGTCCTTTGTGAAGTAGCTGACTTCTTCCCCTGTGACTGAGGACCATTATCGTTTATCACACTGCATGGAATGCTATAATGGCAATATGTGAATTGACTTTCTACAATCTCACTGGTAGTCATTGAAGTCAGCTCGTCCATCTAACAGTTAAAATAGGAGTCTATAGTGACAAGATAATCAGTTCCTAAATGAATGATGAAGTCTATTTCCAGCTTCATCCATGGTTCATCTGAGATGTCACACGTCATCAGTGGCTGTCTACCTTATTTAGCTTGGCCCTTATTACAAGAATTGCACTGATGTGGTCCTTGATTTTGTTGCTTATGTTTAGCCAGCATAGCATATCTCTTGTCTTTCTCAGACTTGACTCAATTCCTCAGCAGCTTGCATTGATGTACTTTAGTAACTTTCCTCTCAACTCCTGAGGCATAATAATGACACCATTTCCTTTCTACAATATGCCATCTAAGGCCATCAATTCATCTCTTGTATGTGCAATAAGCTCTTGTAGCAAAAAGGTGTGATGCTTTCAGGCCACCTTTTATTACTACTTCATGCAACACTTGCAGAGCGCCTCATCTTTCAAGGTAGTTCTCTTGATTTGAGCAAGCAGCTTGTCTGTTAAATTCAATGCTTTGGCAGTGTGGATGAATTCCAGGGCATGTCAAACTGATGCTTTATGCTTGGTCAAGGAAGTTTGACACTCTGTTGTAACAACCTCCATTTTCTTCTTCAGTGGTGTTGCTCTCAACAACACATCCTCTTCCCTTCCCACGCCATGTTGAGATGTAACCGGAGTAACATTCTTTACAAATGAGTCGGAGCAGATGGTAGAGATTCAGGAAAATGTTTTGCAGTGGATTGTGGTCAGACTTGACAATCAATTTGTCTCTTCCATGTAGGTATTGGTGAAAGTGTTTACAAGCAAAGGCAATGGTGAGAAATTCTTAATTTGTATTAATGTCCTGGATACAAATGTAACAAGTTGTCCTTGCTGCATTAAGGTTGTTATGAGTATTCACTGAATTGTGCCACACTGTTGGGTTACTTCAGTGTTTATGTCATATTATTTCAGCAATTTCATGTCATTAATTGCTTGATTTGAGCAAATGCTACTTTTTTTGTCCCTGTCTGCCAAAACCACTCTACATCCTTGGCTGTGACCTGATGATTTACACTCTGATGATAGATTGGGCAAGAATTTTGCCAAAAAGTTGACAAATCCAACAAATCATATCTCTGCTTTTACGTCTGTTGATCATTGCATCACTGCTTCAGCTCTCACCTTTTTGTGATCCAAGCAAAGACATATTCCTGCCTATGCATGGCCTATGGACTATTACATCTTAACTTGCATTATTTTTTTGCGTAGCTTCACAGTTATCTGGTGAGCTTGGTTGAGTGGTTGCACTAGATTTTGACAGTGGTCATCTATGATTTCTTCTATTGCTTTTCTTCATCCATAAATCAGCAGATCATACACTATACTTCATACACTATACTGACTCAACTTGCTGGATGGTTTAGAATGATTAACTGGTCTTTTTAGCTGAGTTCTCTCCAGTGGCCCTCCATACTTACTTGGTGCAGTTCCTTCTAGCCATACACTTATGTGCAAAATAATTTGGCTTTATGAGAACATGGTAGAAGTCACATGATAACAGCAAGCCAGGAGGTACATCGGTACAGGATACGTATCTATTCTAAATCATTGAGGCAGACACTCATTAAGTGCCCACCAAGAATATTTGAATGGACAATGGACAGAACCATCTGACATTAACAGCCCATCATTCCAACAGATCCAACTTGTTGAATACATGCTTTAACTTTGGTAAAGCTGAATACCTGGACAAAAATACATCGATATATTACTATCCCTATGGTCTATATCATCCCTTGTAAGAGATAGTGGCAGGTATCATTTCTCTATGCTGATGGTGGCATGTTGGTATGTAGGTAACAATGCACAACCCATGGAATAGGAGAAATAGGTAAACACAATTAAATATTTCACTGATTGCAGACATTTCTTTTACAATCACAAATGCTAATCATTCACAGTATTAGCTGCTAAAGGAAGCTTTTGCATGATTTTCTTTCAGGCTTTGGCTGGGAAGAAAGTATTTGTTGAATTTACAATCCAAGAAACTGCATGTTCTAAAGCTTCCAAGCTTCAAGATTGTCCAAGGGGTAGAGGAGAACTTGCTTCTGGCGTAAGTCTTATTGTAAAACATTTGACTGGCCCAATAAATACTAATTCAATAACACATTCTGCCAGAATTCTGCTCAACTTCTTGCATAGGATTGTGAAGGAGCATTTGCCCTTCCCTGTATTTAATGTCTAGTTGTATAAATCTAATGAACATTTTGAAATCAGATAATATAACTAAAAGAAGCTTTTGTTATATTGTATTGTTTAACATTTCCTGTTATCTTCTTCCTTTGCAGAGCAAAGGCTTCTGCACAGCCTCTGTGTATAAACCTATTTCTGGGAAGGAGACAGTCGAAGTGAATTGTGAGCTCTACAGACCAAGGGTAATCAATCAATGGAGAATCTGATTAAAATTCATTAAATGAATCTCAATTTGGTTTCCAAATATTTTGAGATTAATTTCCTTTGGGTCTACTCCCAAAGTTAAAGGACCTCCCTTACTCCTACCCAGCCAAGGGGAACACCTCCTAGTGACCCTTGTCCCGCCCTCGCTCATCTGAGGCTTGATTCCTTTAGCAATCTTGGGCCTCTTGCTGGCTCTTTTACTGACAGAATCTCTTGGTGGGCATGATTAATCCTCCCTTAGGGGTCTTGAATCCCAGAGAAGGTCAATGCTGGCCAGTTAGATTCCCGGCAAGTACTTATAATTCCATTGGACAATTCCCAGTAGAGATAACACAGAACTCTTTCTGATTCTACAACTGGCAAGTGGAGACTTCATTGCCCAGTTTAAATTCTGCCCAGCAGGTGACTGGTGGTAAAAGACTCCCTTTTATTATTCTACCAGATTGCTTATTAGATTACAAATGTGCTCTACCTACTATATAAGTGACTGGCTTTAAAATATTGAGTGGGAATGCTTTGATGGAATTGACATGGTCTTTATGTTACTGAAGGTGGTGATCAGTCCAGCTAAAGTTGTGGGAGCAGGTGCTATTAAACAAAGAAACAGTAAAAGAACAGGACAACGAAATAAGAGACAATCCAATCCTGAGCAACAACATCGCATTAAACAGCTGAAACCACAAAGTGGAACTCCTAAGAGAGTTGAATCCTCTGAGGAAGTGCAAGGTGCACTTGGTTTTGTTATTGGCACAGAACGTGGAACAAACTTTCCGATGCTGCCTGCACCTCGAAATACTTGTCCTGGGAGGGCCAGGCACTTTGGAGGAACTGTTCGCCTTATCTGAGCAGGCTGTAAAATACATCCATCCAGCAAGGAGATTTCCTGGAGACAGAAAATCCATATTTTAAAAAATTAGAAAGTAAGTTATATTGAGAATAAAGAATACACACCTTTAAAAGCTGTGTATAATTGATTCAGATAAAAATAAACAATAAAACACCCTTCAATAAATTGTTTGCTTTTATAATTCAACATATAATGCATTCTCAGGTTCATATACAATATTATTGTCTACCCACTTTCAGGTAGAACATTCTTTCTGTCCTTCAATAAGGATTTCCTTTCCTTCTCCCATCCTTTCATTGTACTATGCAACACAAAGGTACTGGCTGAAATCTTGGGCAGGATTTTGGGGTTTGGATCTGGACCCTGACATTGGGATTAAATGGGGCCATGACTGGTGACCTGTTTTGGGAATGATCACTGAGCAGTGATGGAGGATCCCACCCTAACTCCAATTTGCCAACGTTTTAAAATGAGGTCCTTAGCCTATCCTTCAGCACAATGGGTAGTGTGTCTGCCTCTGATCCAGGAGCTCTGTGTTCAAGTTCCAGTCCAGGGCTCAATGGCGTGGAAAATGTGGTTGTACCATAGCCAAACAGGCTGAGGATTTACTTGTAATCCTTCCAATACATGTCATGTCCAATACATGTGAGAGATTCCTGGATAGCCATTTGATGGAAAGAAATTGGAGTGCCATCACTCTTCATTGTTTATAACATGCATGCAAAAGTGTGAGTTGCCACAGCAACTTGGAACTCCTTGCGGGGGGCTGGTTGGTTCAGTTAGCTGGAAGATTGGTGTGGAGCAGTTTGATGGATTTGGGAGCTGTCTCCTTACCCTGCCCTTGGTGATGATTGTGGCACTCTAGGATAGACGTGCTTTTGGGCAGGGTACTGAAGAAGCAGTAGCAGTTGGGTTATCATTATGGAGGGTGTGTGTGATGCCAGTCACTACTGGCCTGTGGTCAGGGTAGTTCACTGACTATTTCTCTTTTGTTGACTAGGCCTACAGGTTTGCAGTGATAATGAAAAACCACTAATGAGAGGAGGCTCTTGTCTTAAACAGAGGCAGTTCGTTGCATGACAGCAGTCAAGTACAAGTTATATTTGTAAGATATACATCGTTTATAAGTCTATGAGGAGACCTAGGCTCTAGGCCTTCACTCTCTATGATCCTGCAGCTATAGCTAGAGCCAGGTAGACAGGGAGGGTGTCAAAGCCAGCTGGGAAGACTGGCTCTCTGATCTGCTGCCAGAAGGTTGAGTCCAAGCAGCAGACTTTGAACCTCATGCATTCAAAGGACACCCCCAGGGCAACCTGACAATTCAGCCTCTGACAATTGGCTGTAAGTAGCTATTTAACCAATTAATTGGACACTAGTTTGTGCAGGTGACTTTTGTAGTCATCCATCATTCCATTCTGGGGAAATGGCTTGAGGGTGGAATAATGCTGATTTTTTTTATCATCAACCTGCTTAGAGATGTTATTACACATCTGTGGAGCAGGTGGGACTTGACCCTGGTCTGGGAGTTGGACACTACCACTCTGCCCCAAGAGGGCCTCTGGAATAATGCTGACAATCTGACAAACTAACTGCTTGCATGTAGGCCTCATTGAGGGGCCTAGAAATCTAGGCCCTTAAATATCTATGTCTCCTCATTTTAGATCTTCAAAAAATTGAAACAATCTATATACATCAATCCTGTCCAATTCCATTGTAATTTACTGCTTTGCATCAAAACACAATATAATCTTTTCTGTTTTAATGAAAATGATCACGCTTTTTGTCTTTTTTTTGTATTTTCTCATGTATTCAGGGAATCTGTGCTGTATTTTTTCCATTGTCTCAATGTTCTTCCTATAAATTGGAATCTGGAAGGGGTATACATAATTTGAGTGCATTGGCAAAAATGTGGCAGATGGACCTTCATGTAGCAAAATGTGAGATCTTAGCTCTTTGGTAGAAATAATCAAAAGTGTCACAATGCATTGGGTAGTATGCTGGAAGTCAAGCCCCACTGTTCCTGGAGCCATCATAAAAGTTAGAGTTTCAAGAAAAGAAATATGGAAAATCCTCAAACTGCCTGAGTTTTAGACCTTGTTTTCTGAATTTCATATGGAATACTTGGAATACTATTTATTACAGGAAAATAAATTTTGGCTACAGGGAAAACAATTAAATTAACTTAAACTAAATAAAACTAAGTAAATACTACAAGTGAAAACTGTAAAAATTATAAGGGATTTAATTTATAAACTCCACACACACACACATACACAAACACACACGCAAAAGCAAGGAAAATAAAAATATATATGTTGAAGGAAAACAGGAAAAATCAGTTCTCTAGTCATTGTTCACAAGATCTATTAAGTTGGTTCTTGATGATCTGAAGGTTTCTCCTCGATCCTCCGTTTACGAAACGATTCCACTAGTCTGCAAGAGGCACAGGGTAGCTGGTTCACTTATGAAAGGTCTCTGACTTATCCAAATCAAAGTCATAACTTGTAGCATCTGCTGAAGAAAAGATAAGCTTTTTCAACTTTAAAGTGGATTACTGCAAAGGACTGTGAGAGAAAGTGTTTTGGATTTATTGATTTGATTTATTTATTGTCACGTGTATTTTGTTACAAAATAATGTGAAAAGTGTTGTATAGTGTCACCACGCTGGGGCACCATCTTAAAACACAGAAAGATAAACCAAAACAGAAGTTAAAGGCAGAAAAATAAAGAAATATAGAAATAAAGAAAAAAGTGCCAACTTTACAGTCCTTCTTGATAACTGTTCCACTGTGGGCTATGGCCTGGTGGCCAAGCATGAGTGCCCTTTGCTACAATGTCACAAGATGCTGCAGACTTGCTGGTTTCTTTTCTGGTCTGACTCTATCTGGTTCTCTCTATCTTATCACATGTTTGTTGCCAGGCAGAGGACCTATGTTGTAGATAACTGGCCACTAGACCACAACAATTAGCTTCACTTGTAAACAACTAGCATCTTTTCTTTTGATATGGTTTTATAATTATCCACACTTACAGATCGAATTTCATGCCTTTCCACAAAAATCTAGTATTTCATCCACTAGCGATGCTTCTCTTTTAAAATTCCTCCAAAACTCTTCTGAAGTTCTCTCAATTTGGCAGTCGTTCTTTGTGGATGGAATATGGCACGTGTCCCTCTAATATTTAATAGAAGTAATAGAGAGAAACCAGACAAATATGGATCAGTTACCCTGACAGCTGTACCCCAATATTGCTGGGTTCTATTATTAAATAAAGGTGAATGAGCACTCTTGAAAATTTTTGGGTGATCACAGAAAACCAGCTTGAATTTGTAAAGGATGGATCATGTCAGATGAACTCTATAGAAGTGTTTAAAAGGTCATTATAATAGTGGTCAGAGGAAGGTTTATAGACGTTATTTATATGGACAAAAACAATGTTTTTGATAAGGGTCTTCTTAAGGGGCTTACCTAAGATGAGTCAGTGAGCTCAGGATGATAGAGAAACAGGACTTGCTGTGAGTTAAGACATAAGCAGCAGACTTTTGAGTGATTCAATTTTGAGTAGGGTAAAGGTGCAAGACCTACCAGAAATGTGTTGGACTGGTCAGTTCTAGAAGAAAGGGATTACTTTTAAATAATACTAAATAAATACAAATGGAATTCTTTGGGCTTGCTATCCATGGAGAATGTTTGGAATGCTTAATCTCTACCAGAAGGATTAATGGAAGAAATGTTGGAGTCTGGAAATGTGTTTGAATTCTGTATTAACCAAAACTCCACCGACAAGGTATCCACTGTCACTATGATCAGAGAGTCTGGAAGACCATGGTTGCCTAGACCACTTTGTGTGAACTTAGCCAACGAAGATGATGACACATGTATCAAACATTAACAGGAATCAGTGTGCTGCGTTCGGGGGCACAGATGTTTCCAAATATTGACAAAGTCATCCATGTTGTTCCATCTTACAAAATATCAGGTCATTTGAGTCAAAGCAAAGACCAACTGTCAGCACCTAAAACTAATATTGATGATCACGGATATTTTAACATGTGGCTTGGAACAGTGAGCCCTGTTTAAAACTGGCAATTCAGCAAATTTCAAGGAAAAGAAAGTCTTTAAAAAAGATCCTTTCTTCCACTTGCTTGCTTTTTTGGTCATGGAAGCATTACTTTTTCAAATTAAAAAGATAGGTGCATAGGAACAGTAGTAAGTCATTCAGCCCATCAAGCTTGCCCTACCATTCATTATGATCATGGCTGATTGAACACCTCAATGTCTTTACTCACCATAACCCTGCATAATCAGATATCTATCAATATTTACTTTAAACGTACTCAAAGACAAACCTCCACAGTCCTCTTTGGTAGGGAATTCTAAACCTTCACAACACTCTTGAGTAAAATAATTTCTCCTCATCTCAGACTTAATTGCCATTCCCCTCATTTTTAAACTGTGCCCCCCTGGCAGGCAGCAATGGAATGGATTGTCAGACAAACCATAGGCTTTTCTCAGCAGATGCTGCCACATTCTATGTTTAAAAGTTCCATGCCAATTTGACAGCTACTGAGAGGAAGTAAATGTGTAAAGTAAATAAAAACCAAAAGAATTGTGGATGCTGTAAATCAGGAACAAAAACAGAAGTTGCCGGAAAAGCTCAGCAGGTCTGGCAGCATCAATGAAGCAAAAAGATCAGAGTTAACGCTTCGGGTCCGTACACAGTTCTGTGAACAGTGAGTGATGTGGGTCGGATGCCAGGTCGACAGGGGGAGTTAGAGTCTTGGCAAGGAGATGGTAGGATGCCAGGTGAGTGAGGGTAGGGTGCCTGGTGCGTAGGGGTGTATAATGGCAGATAGGTGGGAGATCGTGTGACAGGTGGATAAGTAATAGGGTAGCAAGTGGGTGGTGGGAACATATGGTGGGAGCATGACAGGTGGGTACCTGTGGCAGGTAAACGCATGGGACACATCATAGGTGGGTAATCCAAATCCAAAGTAAATGTGTAAAGTAAATAAAAACCAAAAGAATTGTGGATGCTGTAAATCAGGAACAAAAACAGAAGTTTCCGGAAAAGCACAGCAGGTCTGGCAGCATCAATGAAGAAAAAAAATCAGAGTTAACGCTTCGGGTCCGTACACAGTTCTGTGTACAGTGAGTTATGTGGGTCAGATGCCAGGTTGACGGGGGAGTTAGAGTTTTGGGAAGGAGATGGTAGGATGCCAGGTGAGTGAGGGTAGGGTGCCTGGTGGGTAGGGGTGTAGAATGGCAGATAGGTGGGAGATCATGTGACAGGTGGATGAGTAATAGGATAGCAAGTGCGTGGTGGGAACATACGGCGGGAGCATGACAGGTGGGTACCTGTGGCAGGCAAATGCATGGGACCCATCATAGGTGGGTAATCCAAATCTGGGGGTAATGGAGGGTCAGGTTGGTTTTTTGAGAGAGGATAGCAATCTGTGGTGGGGATTTGGTTGTCTGTCGGAGGGGTTTAGGGCAACATTGTTGGGGGGGGTGCAACATCAATTGAGTGCTTATGAAGTCAGGCTGTTGGGTTTCTGCGGGAGAACAGGTAGGTAGGTCAGTCAGATGTCCCTAATCTAACTTCAGAAAGCAATAAGGAAGGCAAATGGATGTTTGGCTTTTATTTCAAAGAGAAACGAGTATAAACGTGGGGAAGTCTTACTACAACTAAATAAGGCAGGAGTTATACCGCTGTGGGAAATGTTATGTTTTGCTCCCTTTATCTAGGGAAAAATACACAGGCCTTGGAGGCAGTCTGGAGAAGGTGGGATTTTCTTGTGAGGTGAGGTTGAGTGGGTTGGACTAATACTCGTTGGAGTTTAGAAGAATGAGAATAAATCTTAATAAAGTTACAGAGAATGTATAGACTGACTGTAAGTGCTTCAATAAATATGTGAAGAGAAAAATTAATGAGAAGTAGTTGACAATCTGGGGAGAATGTGTGTATTTATTAATCTATCAATAAGGAGTCCCAAAAGAAAATATCTTGGTCTCAAGAAGCAATATTTAGGAAACTAATTAGAATTAGAATCCCAAAGGCAAGAGAAAACAAGCTGGTGGCATTTTTAGCCAACATAAATTAAATCAGAAGTCAAATGCAATAATAGAAGAGTACTCCATGGCCAAAAGAGAAAATTCCTCAAGATTCACCAGGACGTTGGGAATATCATGGCTGGAGCAAAGGGCTGAAAAATAGATGCAGAGACCAGGCAGCAGTGAGCACAAACTTGATGCAGCAAGCAACAGTTACAGGAGCTCAGGCAAGGCAAAGTCGTTAATATATCTTTTCTGGGTGATTGATGGATGGCACCCAACTCAGGGAACGGGCTGTTTAGAAAAAGAGATTGATAAAGTATAGAACAGTTTCACACCTAGATAAAGAAGGAAAAGGGCCAGGTTAGTACATTACCTGTGAGTGGGAAGGACCATTGCAAAGGATATCATTGCATCACAGGGGACTGATGCAAATGCAGCTCCACCTGAAGAAGTTCTGAGGAAGTTTGATGCATACTTCAGTGTAAGGAGAAATTTATGAATAGAGCACAAAAATTTAATTGAAGGAAATAAATACCTGTGTTTATAAGCGATCCTTATTGCAAAGAATTACACAAATGTATAAGGCAGAACTAACTCACAATCATGGTCAGAATTCCAGATGAAATGTTGTCAGATCTTCTACAAACCAGAAGGGGTTTAATGCTAGAAAAAAAATACCAGCACAGGTCTCTATGTAAACCGTACTTCAGAGGTGGGAAAGCTTATTTGTTTGAGGGGAAAACGAAGCACCATGGAAGAATACAGTTCAGTTCATAAGCTGCGGGGAAGAAAGTGTGCAAAACACACAGCATGTCAAAATCGTGAAAACATATCTACTGCCATCATCACGTGTCTATGACACAGAGAGAACAAGCCAAATGGGATGACTGTTCAGCAGGGAGAACACAGTGCCACAACTGTGGAAAAGTGGGACATTTTAAGAAAATATGTAGCATACTGTTGGAGCTTACGGCGAAGCAAAAAGGAAAGCCTGCAAAATCAAAGCAGATTGAAGAGGCAAAAGCATCCCAAAACCAGAAAAGAGACAGCAAGAACTGCAGATGCTGGAGTCAGAGATGACACAGTGTGGAGCTGGAGGAACACAGCAGGCCAGGCAGCATCAGAGGAGCAGGAAAATTGACGTTTTGGGTTGGGACCCTTCTTCAGAAATGTTTTCTAATATTGTTTTAAAGAAATCAAAGATTATGGAAGTAAAGACTACAGCATCAAAACGAAAATAAAGAGGCACAGCATGGTGTTTAAAGTTGATACTGGAGCAGGTGACTCAGGGTTATCAGATCAGGTTAAATGGCTGCAAAAGATTACATTGCTGACATCTTCAATGAAATTATACAGACCTGGAGGAATGTCCAACTCAGAGTAAAGCTCAGGCACAAGGGAAGAAAAGTCACAGAATCTGCATTGAATTGAATTGAACTGAATTAGCTTTATTGTCACATGTACTCAAAGGAGTACAGTGAAAGGTATATCAGTCGCTTCTTACAGCGTCATCTTAGGTATAAAAGTACCTAGGTCCAGCTTCTTCAGTTACAAGATTAATTACAGTGTAACAATGTTTAGGGTGGCATGGTGGCTCATTGGTTAGCACTGCTGCCTCACAGTACCAGGGACAGGGGTTCAGTTCCACCCTCGGGACTGTCTGTATGGAGTTTGCATGTTCTTCTGTGTCTGCATGGGTGCTCTGGCTTCCTCCCACAGTCCAAAGACATGCAGGTTAGGTGGATTGACCCTGATAAATTGCCCCATAGAGTCCAGGGATATGCAGGCTGGGTGTGATAGCCATGTGAAATGTGGGGTTATAGGGAAGCGGTGGGTCTGGATGGGATGCTCTTTGGAGGGTCGTTGTAGACTCAATGGGCTGAAAGGCCTGCTTCCACACTGTAGGGATTCTATGAATGCCACCAACACACCGCAACATATTAGGTACAGAGTACCTAGGTCCAAACCATAGTTACAGAATAGAAAAATGAAGAAAAAGTTACATTACAGCTATATACAGTATAACCATCGGTCAGAAAAACAAGAAGCAAAGTGAAAAAGGCAAACATCACAGTTTCACTCCAGGGGCTCTCCGCAGCAGACCAGCGCTGGGCAGGGGTGATCTCCACATGGTCTGATGTCATGCTCCACACCAGGCTGCTGACCTCCTCCTGCACTGGGCTGGCATCCCCACTCTGCTCTGGGCACACTGGCCGCTGGCATCTCCGCTTCAGAGGCTGGGGCTAAGTGTCTGAGGCCAAAACTCCGAGAAGACAGAAGTGGAGAAGAAAACCGCAGAAGGAGAGAAAAGAGGAACATAAAAAGAAAAAGAACAGGCTGAGTGGATGAGCTCTGGCTGGATCATCCTACTCTGCCGCCATCTTGACAGAATAAACATCTGTGAGAATCTGACTCAACTCAGAAAGCAGTAGAATGAGAGTTCCATCCAATGGCTTCAGTGGATGGAAAGCTAGCTCACAGTGTTCCATTTACCAAGCTAGATGTTAACATGGATTTTATTAATTGCCTCTGAATGAAATATTCAGAAAGCTGACTACATAAATTATACCTTTCAGACATTACTGCTTCAACCTGACCGTTTGGAATAGCATTTACATAGAAACCTTTTAAAACAACAGTGTGAATAGCTGGAGTCCAAATACTAGCCTTGCAATATCCCACCAGTAACTTCCTGTCACCCAGAAAAAAAATTCATTTATTTCCACTCTCTGTTTCCTCTCTGTCAATCCATTTTCAATCCATGCTAACATTTTGCCTCCTATCCCATGTGCCTTAATTTTACCCACTAAACCTCCTGTGGGGGATCTAATCAAAAGCCTTCTGAAAATTCAAATACATCACATTCACTGGTTCTCCCTTATCTATTCTACTAGTTACATCCTCAAGAAGCGCCAATAGATTTGGTAAGCATGATTTACCTTTCATAAATGCATTCTGGCTTTGTCCGGTCCTGTTAATGCTTTCAAAATGTTGTGTTATCCTGTTTTGTAATAGAGTCCAGCATTTTCCCACACTCCTCCCCACTAGCTGATGTTAAGCTAACTGGTCTATAATTCTGTTTTTATTCTGGAAACAGAATATCCTTCTTTCCCCTGTCAAAATTGTTCATAATTTTGAACACCTTAATCAGCTCAGCTCTTAATCTTCTTTGCGCCAATTTCTCTATTATTTCCATGAATCTAAAATCCCTCATTCCTTGTAACATTCTAGTAAATTTCCTTGGCACGCTCTTCAGAGCTTTAACATTTTTCCTTAAATAAGGTGCCCAGACTGAACACAATACTCCAAATGCAGTTTGACCAATGGTTTGCAGAGATGTAGCATCACTTCCTTGCTTTTATACTCTATGCCTCCATTTATTAACCCAAGGATCCCATATGCCTTCTTAACAACTGTTTTAACTTGCCAGGCCACCTTCAGAGAATTAGGTACTTGAACCCCCGAGTTCCCTCTGCTCCTGTTCTCCATTGTACCAAGTTGTACCATTGAGCCTGTGTTGTCTCTCTACATTTCTTCTACCAAAGTGCACTACCTCACATTTCTCTATATTAAAATTCATCTGCCAGGTGTTGTCTATTCAGCCAAATTGTCAATGTCCCTCTGAAATTGCTTAGCATCATCCTCACAATTCACTATTCTCACTAGCTTAGTATCATCTGCAAATTTAGAGATATTTCCCTCAACAGTCATCTCCAAATCATTTATATAAATCTGAAAAAAGGGTCCCAACACCAGTGTCTGGGGAATACCACTTTCAACTCATCCCCAATTTGAGAAATGTCCCATCTATACCTACCTTCTGTTTCCTATAGAATCCCTATAGTATGGATGCAGGCCATTTGGCCCATCAAGTCCACACTGAAATTCTAAAGAGCATCCCATACAGACCCAATCACACTACTTTATCCTTGTAATCCTGCATTTTCCATGGCTAATCCACCTAATCTACACATTGCTGGATGCTTTGGGCAATTTAGAATGGCCAATCCATCTAACTTGCACATCTTTGGACTATGGGAGGAAGCCCATGCAGACACAAGGAGAATGTGCAAATTCCACACAGTCACTAGAATTTAACCCAGGTCCCTGGTGCTGTGAGGCAGCACTGCTACCACTGAGCCACTCTGTTGCCCTATCTTTTAGCTAACTTGTAATCCTTGTTATCAAGGATCCATCAATCCTAAACATTTCTAATTTGCTAACCAACCTGCCATGTGACACTAGATCAAATGCTTTCTGAAAGTCCAAACAACATCCACAGCACTACCCTCATCCACTGCTTGTGGTGCCTTGTCAAAGAACCCAATTAAATTTGTCAGATGTGACCTACTGTTTACAAAGTCATGCTACTTTCCAATATTAACTTAATTTTCTTCAAGTTTATGTTTACCTTATCCCATATTAAGGCCTCCATCATTTCTCCCACTGTTGATATTAAGCTGAAAGATCTGTAGTTTCCTGGTTATTCTTTGCTTCCTTCTTAAACAACAGTATCACATTTGCAATCCACCAGTCCCTAGAGCTAATCCTGTGTTCAGAAAGGCCTGGAAAATTTCTGTCAATGGCTCTGCAATTTACTCCTGTACCTCTCTCAATAATCTAGGATGCATCTCATCTGGGCCTGGCGACTTCTCTACCTGGTGTGCTGCCAATGTTTTTAGCACCTTTCCTTTATCAATCACTATACTTCTCAGTTGCTTGACACCCACATTTTCAACTAGATCATCATCATAATTTTCTAATTTAGTATAAAGACAGAAGCAAGGAATTAATTTAGTATCTCTGCCATACCCTTTGTTTCAATGAGCAGCTTACCCTGCTTGCTCCATTTGGGCCTCACTCTATTCTTCACTAATCTTTCACTATTAATATGTTTGAAGAACATTTTACTATTTGTTTTAATGCAGCCTGTCATTTTCCTCATATTTCCTCTTAGCCATCCTTATTCTAGCCTTAGCCTGTCTCCTGCATTTAAGATACTCATCCTGATTTCTATTGCTATTATTATTCCAGAATATGTGATGTGCCTCTTTTCTCTTTCTTATTTTCTCACCACTATCCTTAGTCATCCAGGGTTTATGCTTTGGATACCCTGTGTTTATTTCTCGTGGGTATGTACCTAGCTTGCATCCAATTCATCACTCTTTTGAAATACTCCCATTTTCAATCCAGTTTTATCAACCAAAATGCATTTCCAAATAATTTGTTCCAGTTCAATTTATAGATTGCTAAAATCTACCCTTTTCCAGTCTAGATTCTTAATCAGTGACTGATTTTTATCATTTACCAACTTAATATAGAACCTTATTTAATTATGTTCATTATTTTCTAATGCTCTCCCACTGTGATGTTCTCCACTTGGTGTGCCTCATTTCCTAGAACCAGATCCAGTACAGCCCCTTCACTGTAGGATTGGAAATGTACTGTTTCAGAAAGTTCTCCTGCAGACATTGCAGGAGTTTCTCCCCTCCTGTGACCCACAATCGACCTTTTTCCAAGGCTACTCTAGGATAATTGAAATTACCAACTACCACAACACTACTTCTCTTGCTAATTTCTATAAAATGCCTACAAATGCCCTCTTCTACTTCCTCTCCACTATTTGGAAGTCTATAATAAATACACGATGAGATCATTGTTCCCTTCCCGTTTCTCAACTCCAACTATATAGATTTTAATTCAGGAACTGCATCTCATTCAAGGTTAATGATACTACCTTTGACCACTACAACTCCTCCCTTTTTACTTAAACTGTTTCTACTAAAAGCCTTATAATGAGGGATGTTAAGTATCCAGTCCTATTCAAGATTGAACCACATTTCTTTCAATGCTACTATGTGATATTCCCTACAGCAATTTCTATTTCCAGTTCCCCAGTTTTGTTTACTATACTCCATGCATTTACATACACACATACAAGTTAACCCTGCCTTTATCTCTTTCCTGCCCATTGGTAGGTGACCATTTCATTGCTCAGTGTCAACACCCAAGCATTCCATAGAAGATAGAACATAGAACTATACAACACAGGAATTGGCCCTTTGGCCCACAGTGTTGTGCCAAACATGATGCCAAATGAAACTAATCCCTTCTTCCTGCCATTGGTACATATCCCTCCATTCCTTACATATTCATGTGCTTATCTAAAAGTCCCTTAAGTGCCTCTATTGTATCTGTCTCCAGCACCACCCCTAGCAGTGCGTTCCAGACTCCTACCACTCTCTGTGTAAAAAAAACTTGCCCCACTTGTCTCCTTCGAACTTTCTCCCTCTAACGTTAAAAGAATGCCCCGCTAGTATTAGACATTTCAACACTGGGAAAAAGATTCTGACCGTCAATCCTATCTATACGTTTCACAATTTTAAAGACTTCTATCAAGTCTCCCCTCAGCCTGCTCTGCTCAAGAAAAACTACCCGAGGTTTTCTAGCCTCTTCTTACAGCTGCTAATCCGGGCAGCATTCTGGTAAACCTCTTCTGCACCCCCTCCAAAGCTTCCACATCCTTCCTGTAATGTGGCAACCCGAATTGAATGCAATACTCTAACTGTGGCCTAACCAAAATAATATAAAGCTGCAACATGACATCCTGACTCTTGTACTCAATTCCCCAACCAATGAAAGCAAACATGCCATACGCCTTCTTTACCACCCTATCTACTTACATGGCCACTTTCAGGGAGCTATGGACTTGAACCCCTGATCCTTCTGTACATCAATGTTGTTCAGAGTCCTGCCATTAACTGTATACTTTCCCTTAACATTTGATCTCCCAAAGTGCAGCACCCCACACTTACCCGGATTAAACTCCATCTGCCATTTCTCCGCCCATGTCTGCAACTGATCTATATCCCGCTGTACCCTTTGACAACCTTCTACAATATCCACAACTCCACCAATCTTTGTTTTGTCTGCAAACTTACTAACCCACCCATGTACATTTTCATCCAAGTCATTTATATATACCACAAACAGCAGAGGTCCCACTACGGATCCCTGCAGAACACCACTAGTCACGGACCTTCAGTGTGAAAAACACCTTTCTACCAATACCCTCTGTCTTCTATGGACAAGCCAATTCTGAATCCATGCGGCCAGGTCACCGTGGATCCCATGCATCTTAATCTTCTGGATGAGCCTACCATGAGGGACCTTGTCGAAAGCCTTAATAAAATCCATGTAAACAACATCCACTGTTCTGTCCTCACTTCTTTTTCCCCATTCCACAGTTTCTCTCTTTTTCCCACTCTGGCACTTCCAAAACTAAGCCTATTAGTCAAACCACACTACTGCCTTACAAGTTTAAATCTACTCCCACTACACTATTTACTATCTCAGCCAGGAAATAACTCCCATTTCTAGTCAGATGAAGTCTACCTCTTCTGAAAAGCTTTCTCCTTTTCCAAAAACGATCTCAAAGTCCCAAAAATCTAAACCCCTCCCTTCTATGCCATCCCTCAAGCCTTGCAAGTAATATTTCTGAGATTACTACCCTGGGGATCCTGCATTTCAACTGCATTCCTGCATTCCCTAACTCCTGAATCTGATCCTGCAAGTCCTCTGAGCTGTCCCTCATTATTTCGTTGGTTCCCACGTGAACCACAGACTCTGGTTGTTTACCCTATCTTCCCAGAAGGTTATCCAGCTGCTCCATTATGTCCCAAATCCTTCCATCCAGGAAGCAACAGACATATGGTACTTGTGACCTTGGCTGCAAACCACATTGTCTATCCCTCAGATATTGAGTCACCTTTCTAATCTACCTACCTGCCACCCTCTTTTCTCAGAGCAGCCTCAAGCACCAATGTACCATGGTTTTCTATGTGTCATCCACCCTTGAATCAACAGGCATTGAAAATTTCTCATCTGTTAGATAGTTCCAGGGAGTCTGGGTTCCCCAGACCCACTGTCTCCTTTCCTTTCAACAAAAGCACTCACTCACCTGCCACCTCTGCACTCCTCCTTGCCTGCCTATCATGATATGAAGTGACTGCGCTCTTATGCAACTGTTCCACAAACCTCTCTCCTTCCTGAATAGTGCTCAGTATAGAGAGTTATTACTCTAAATCAGTCACATGTTGCTCAAGGACTGTTACCTTCTGGCACTTCATACAGGTGTGACTGTCCTGGGTATCTTGTGGATCCGAAACATCCCACACTTTACATGTCACGCACATTACAGGCTTTCCCAAAGTCCCTGCAATCTTTACTGGTCATCATGATGCTCGCTGCTGAGGCTCTGCTGTTTCTAAGCCACAAAAAATTCTCTAACAGGTCTTCTCTACTTCTGTTCTTTTTGGTTCGAGGAGGAGGATGGGAAACACCGCAGTAATGGGGCTTAACCGTTCTTTGACACTCGGTCGTCCATGATACCTTTCTCAGTTGTGGTGAGTGAGCCAATTTCTTCCAGAATCCTCCTCGGTTGCTACTCACTGCCACCCTCTTCCTCACTTTGAGGGTCTGTTGTTCACAACTCCCTTTGCATCTTTAGGTGTGACATTTGGTTGGTCTCCCTCTCTAGTCAGCCACTTGATATACTTCGGCAGCCATTTTTGGTTGCGCTAGCCATCTTTTAAAGAGCACGTTTTGGAAGCAAAATACTTTGTACCCATACGTGCAATACTTTGGGGACTCTGGATCATGACACTTTGGTAGTGTTTCTACCCCTTTCTAGTTCTGCCTACATAATAATGTGATATTGGGATCATTACGATATTTGGGTGGTATCACATGGCACCACGTGTATGTATGTTATTATACCTGTTCTCTTCTTTCAGAACATCTAAGGGTCAGTCACACAATGTGAACAGTGTGTTGCTCAGTGGAGTTCCAACTGGAACCGCTGTGTCTCAGTCTGCTAACTAACGGCAGTTTCAAATGACTTCTTCAGTTCTTCTGCATTTTAGAACGTCATTCTCAAAACTGAATTATTCATTCTTCCCACAGAAACGGAGTATGTTTGCAACCTAAAAGGTCCAAAATCTCCCTGCCTTTCTCCTCTTTCACAAAGCTTTCTCTTGTGAAAATTCGAACGTGGTAGCAACGATTCAATAGTCTATTCCCAATTAGATTGTTTCATTTTCACAATGAAATTCAATATAGACAAGTCTCCAGGTTGCAAATGGGTTCCGCTCTTGAGTCCGTTTGCAAGTCGATTTATACGCAAATCAGAACAAATGCAAGACTATATAAAGTTGCCATTTGAGAGTACAGGAAATGTTCGTATGTGGTATCTTTGAAATTACACCCTTGTGTTGGATTGCGATCGATTGAGTTCGATTCAGATGTTCGTAAATTGGTGAACCCCCTGTAATTCATTAAATGGCTCAAATCACACTATCAAATCAAAATCACATGTACACATGACATGTACACATGCCAATAATTGTATTTAGATATGCGGCAATTAGCATTCCAAATGTTAGATGTAGATCGCTAATACGAAATCATTGTGCAGCCTTGCACAAGACAATTATTCAATATTATTAATGTACCTGTCTTGTCATATCATCTCTGGACTCTACAGGAATTGTCAACAAATGCATTTTCTAGAATGATCTTTATCTGGGTCAGACCCTGATGGATTTCGTAATCACTCCTGCAATAAAAAATGGACTTTATTAGACTGAATGAACCTTGCTAAATCAAACATACCAGGGTTCATTTCTTCTGGGGAAGGTCTCGATCATTATCTGTGTTTACCGCAGGCTTTCAGTGATATGTGAAATTATTTTCCTCGTTCCTTGGCTGAAAATCACTGTAAGAAATAACATTAAACCTGCTTATTTCATTTTCTATCCTGTGTATTTTTTTTCTTGGAAATGAACTTGTGACTATCTGCTCCAGTCTTGAAGCATCATGAATTGGTTAGTCATGTTAGTGACCTGCATTCAGTTCCATAACTTGCCTGTTGTTGCTTATCGCCAAGTTATCACCTTCTCTGCAATTCCTTGCGATGCAGTGGGAGCAGTGAAAGCTGCTGACCTTGCGGTTTATTTCATCAATAATGTCCGAAGAAAGGGATTCAAATACAGACTGAATAGATTGAAGAATGCCCAGGAAAAGCAGGTGGGTTGAAGCTTTATTAAAGGAAGGGAGATAATAATTCTACTTTCGGAAACCTTAATCAGATGTTTTCCATGGTCTGTGTCAGGAGAGCGTGGAGGCATCTTTAGATTTGATTTCTGCGAAATGCAGGCTGTTCACAAAAGTGTTGCTGTTTTCCTCCGGTTCAACATTCTAGTTCGGGAAAGTAGGACTTCGTGTTTGAAACTTACCTCAATCAATTTTCACTGGATGAAAAATATGGCTTGAGCTTTAATCAGGAGGGGAAAGTACACAAGGCCTACACAGTCTGTGCGCCTGGAAATCTTTTCTGACCCAGGCTTGACTGAAGAGCAGAGGTGAACGCTTGCCACTTAAGAAGGGATGCTGGTACAGACCGAGCTGTTGCAGTACTAACTGGATGGAGCTGCATATCAGAGTGAGCGCAGTCTCGCTTGTGGCTATTTAGGTAGCGGGGACCGTTACGTCACAGGGATCTCTGGCTGTGGAGGGCCAGGCTGTAGGCTCCTGTATCTGGTGCTGGTTGGGCCCGTTTGGTCCAGTTGCCAGTTTGGAACCGATCCGATTTTTGGCTGAGGGACTGGTGAGGGAATCAGGAGTCCCATGGGACCACATTCCTACTGCGTTGAGCAGGAGTCATCTCAAAGTTGCTGTCCATACGAAACTGAACGCAATGCTCAAAGCAGAGCCAAGACCATCTCTCATTGCAGCTGCCTCTCAATTCCACTGCACGGTGGACCATACAATATTGTTCATAGGACTAACTCTTGTTTCATGGTTGATTGTATAGTTCTGATGTCCTGCGCCACAGAAAATGGTCAGATAACTTGTTCTAGTATTGACCACGTCACTTTTTTGAATCATGTGATGGAATCTATTGTGATCACCTGAAACAAACGGGAAGGGTACTCATTTAACATTCATATGAAAAATGACACATCTGATAGTGCAGCACTTAAAAAAAAACACTGAATTGACAGTCTAGTTTTTATGTTTAAGTCTACAGACTGGTTCTTGAAACCACAACCTTCTGGCTCAGCTAAAAGATGACCACTTAGTCATGGTCAATCCCTTGAAGTTGTGACCATATTTATATCACAGTAAAGTAAATAGTAGGAAGGAAATCGATCATCCAAACCTCTGATGCAGTATATTTATTTCAGTTTCTTAAATGATTTCAGGAACAATATGAGAAAAGCTATTATTTGGAGTTTGAGGTTTTTGAAACCAGATGTCCCGTCAGAAGTTCCAAGCCATTAAAAAGGTGTGGAATTCGACCATTTCGCTCAATGGTAAAGAACCAATTATTTATAGTTTCTTATGTAAAATTCTTACTGAATATTAAACATTCAAAGATATTCCCTAGTCAGACTGATTATGCTGTTTGTATAACAGCTGTAGAAATAGCGACTAACTATATCATCAGATCTAATGAAGTGTTATACTTATCACTTTATGTCAACAATCATTTTCTTCTTGTTATAGATCTGAGTGATATACTGTGTGCTTCCTGAAGGCTATTATTTTATTTCATAATTAAAGTATTTGTAATTTACTCTTCACTTTTTCATTATAAGAAGTATGGGCTGCTTGACTCTATCAAGACATAACTGCTAGTTGGTTAGTTGCTATGTGTGAAGTTTATTTGCGCGGTTATTGTGGTATACATGTGAGGATCATTGGACGAGTTGTTGTACTATAGAAGTGATGACTTTTTGACAAACTGTATTGTAGAGTTGTGAGGCTTATCGCGTTAGTTGCGTCACAGTTTATCATATAGGTTATTTGACAAGTTGTGGTGTTGGTGTGATAGTTATTTGACTTCTGCTTGTGGTGTAAATGTGAATTTGATTGGACTAGCTGTAGAATTACAGGGCTGGATTTTATGCTAGAGACAGTGGCTCCTTTATGTAGACATTATGTGTTCAGGGGCAAGTTGGCTGGCTGGTGCTTCTGTTGCCACTGGTGGTGGTGACATTGTAGTGGTGTGTGCAGGGACAATTAGGTGCCAAAACAGTGCTGTTGGTATACTGCCACATTTTACCTTCCCAAAATGGGAGGCACTGCAAAATTCTGATGATGTAATCTTACAATAGAGATCAAGGAAGCCAATTGGTCCATTGTATCTGTGCTAGTTCTTTGAAAATAGGCTCCCAGCTTAATTCTGTATGCCTGCTTTTATCCCATGACCCCATCAAGTACTTGCCCACTGCCTTATGATATAGTGCAGGTGAGAGGACTATTGGATTAGTTGTAGAATCATAAAGTATAAAAATGGGTTGGCTCATTGTGCAAGTTCTAGCTCTTTGAATGAGTTATCCAAATTAAACCTAAGGTCCAGCCTTTTCACCATAACTCTGGAAGGACATGTTCAATTACCTTTAGGTCATTATGTACTGGACTAATTGCAGTTATGTTGCTGGGATAACTATAGGGCAAGTTATTAGTACTGTTGGTGCGGAGGTTATTGGATTGGGTTTTATAGTATAGGTGTGAAAGTTTAAGAATGGTTGCAATAACATTCATGTTGGCATAATTGAGCTAGAATTTGAATTTAATGTAATGGCATTAATACTGCCAGTTATTACAGTGTGGGGTCTGAGGGTAAACAGTCACAGACCTATTTGTGAAATCATCAAGGCTGAGTTGAGATTAATGCAGTCACTCCAGTTTTATGATCATCAGCCCAGTTTTGACATTCTGGAACATGGTTTGTATGACTATACTGACACTAATCCAATATTATGCTTTATGTACTTTCATTAGAAATCATTTGGTGAATGTAAAATCATCATTCGCATCTCAAAAGGTCTCCAGAATGTGAAGGATTTTCAGTGTTCTGAATATTCAGGTATAACATCTTTATCATGGGAATAATATATTATCATCATGTGTGGTTTAGAAGTAGATGCTTCTCCGTGATTTACAGGACTATAATCTAATGAAAGAGATTCAGATTAAGATAAACTCCCAAAGACAGTGAAGTGCTGGGCATTAAAACCTTGCCTTCTCACCTCTGGGACCTGATCTGCGAACCAAACCATATTGTGTGGGGTCAGTTTGTTAGCTGAAAAATTCCAAACTAAAATGGATTTTGTAGGAACAAGCTCAATGTATAAAATTGCTTTAAATATGCCAGGAGAAACTACAGTTTGGAAACATAGATGGTTAGATTTTTAAAATTCACTATTTCGTTTGGACTTCCTAAGCAAAACAGTTTCAAAAACTTTGACACCGAAAGTTCTTAGAAATGTGATCTGGTCTGAGTAGCAGAGGTAACTCAGTTTGGTCATGATTGACATGAACTTTGCTAGGATAAATGCAGCTATGGCGAGAATGGATAGTGGCTATGGGTATCTTGCTTCCATGTTTTTGCTCTCTGTCAGAGCTGACGTTTATTCTAACATTAATATCTACACTGGACTAATCCTTTGTTTTACTCCTGTAAAACTATTACCACTCCCTCTACCTCTTGTTCCATGACATCTTTGATCGTACAATGTCCCTTACCTTGGAACTTTTCCCTGACCTTGGCTTTTGATCTACTTATCCCCTCCCGCTTTTTTAACAGCTCAAAATGATATTTCTACTTTTCTTCAGTTCTGAAGGAAAGTTATATTAGATTTAAACTTTAATTCTATTTCCCTCTCCACACATGTTGCCTCCAGCATTTTCTGTTTTTATTTCAGATATTGCACTGTATTTTTCTTTTATTGTACAACTTATATTTGAAAAAACAGTCAGGATGCAATTTGGCCATCTTCTGAAGTATTTTCCAGTGTTTTCCAGTATGATTCCAATATGTTGAGATAGGATCAATGACTGCCTTTACAGTGAAAGTGACCCTGGTAGCAGCGACCAGAATATGATTGAATTTTACATATAGCTTAAGGGAGAGAAGTATGGATCCAAGACTACTACTTTAAATTAAACAACAGCAATTATGAGGACATGTAAGCTGAGTTAGCAAAACTAAACTGGCAATTTATGTAAAGGAGTAGATCAATAGAGATGAAGTGGCAAGAATTTAGGGGATATTATAGAAACTACAGAATAGATACATTCCAACAAGTAAGAAAAACTCCAAGGACCTGCCATCCATGGTTAACTAAAAAAGTCAAAAGATAGCATGAAACTCAAAGAGAAGACATATAATGGTGCAAAGATAGGTGGCAGGTCAGAAGGCTGGAGAGAATATAAAAAAAGCAGCAAAGATTTACTTAAGGATTATTAAGGAAGGGAAAAATTAGCGTACAAGAAAAAGTTAGCCAAAAAGATAAAAACAAATGTGAAAAGTTTCTTCAGATGTTTAAAAATGAAAATAATTAACAAAGTAAGTGTTGGTCCAAAGGGAAATGAGTCTGGGGAATTAGTAATGGAGGATAAAGAGATGGCAGATGAATTAAACAGATATTTTGCCTTGGTCTTCACCAGAGAGGATACAATTCTCATTCCTGAAGTAGCTGTAACTCAGGAGTTGAAAGGGAAGGAGGCATTCAAGAAAATTACAATTACCAGGGAATTAATACTGAATAAGTTATTGGAACTGTTAGTTGACAAGTCCCCAGGTCCTGTTGGATTTCATCCTAGGGTCTTAGAAGAAATAGCTGGTGAGATAGTTGATGTGTTGGTTTAAATTTTTCAATGCTGATTGGATTTGGAGAATGTTCTTTTAGATTGGAAAGTGGCTAATGTAACCTGTTTATCAAAAAAGTAAGAGAGGCAGAGAACAGAAAACTACAGGCCAGTCAGCTTAACAACTGTCACAGGGAAAATGTTAGAAACTTTTATTAAAGGCATTATAACAAGGTAATTCAATATGTTCAAAGTAATCAGAGACAACATGTTTTTTGTTTAAAGAAAGTTATTGGAGGCCTTTGAATAACTTATGGCATAGATAAAGGGGAACCAGTTGATGTACTGTACTTAGATTTTCAAAAGGCTTCTAATAAGGTGCCATATCAATGGTTATTGTGGAAAATAAAAACTGATGATTTAGGGGATAACGTATTGATATGGATAGAAGATTGGATTTCTAACAGGAAGCAGAGAGTAACAGTAAATGTTTGTTTTTCAGGCTGGCAGGATATCATGTGTGGTTAGCCACAGGGGTTGGTGCTGGGGCCTCAACCTTTTACAATTTATATAAATAATTTAGATGAAGGGATTGAGGGTATGGTAGCTGAATTTGCTTATGACAGAAAGACAGGAAAATGAGTTGTGAAGGGGAACCAATTCGATTCACTGCACATGATATCAAGAAATAGTTGGAGACATTGCATTCTGCAAAAGCTACAAGCCCTGGTAACATTCCGGCAATAGCACTGAAGACTTGTGCTCCAGAACTTGCCATTTCCCTAGCCAAGCTGTTCCAGTACAGTTACAACACTGGTATCTACCCAACAATGTGGAAAATTGCCCAAGTATGTCCTGTACATAAAAAGCAGGACAAATCCAAATTCGCCAATTACTGCCCCATCAGTTTACTCTCGATCATCAGTAAAATGATGGACAGTGTCATCAACAGTGCTATCAAGCAGTACCTGCTCAGCAATAACCTGCTCAGTGATGGTCAGTTTGGGTTCTGCCACTCAATTCCCGACCTCATTACAGCCTTGATTCAAGCATGGACAAAAGAGCTGAATTCTGGAGGTGAGGTGAGAGTGACAGCCCTTGACATCAAAGCTGCATTTGACCAAGTGTGGCATGAAGGAGCTCTGGTAAAACTAGAATCAATGGGTATCAGGTGGCAAACTCTCCAGTGGTTAGAGTCATATCTGACACATAGGAAGATGGTTGTAGTTGTGGGACATCAGTCACCTTAGCTCCAGTACATCTCTGCAGGAGTTCCTCAGGCAGTGCCGTAGGCCCAACCATCCCCAGCTGTTTTATCAATAACCTTCCCTCCATCATAAGGTCAGAAGTGGGGATGTTCACCGATGATTGCACAATGTTCAGCACCATTTGTGACTCCTCAGGCATTGAAGCAGTCCATGTTCATATGAAACAAGATCTGGACAATTTCCAGGTTTGGGCTGACAAGTGGCAAATAACATTCGCACCACACAAATGCCAGGCTATGACTATCACTAATAAGAGACAATCTAACCACTACCGCTTGACATTCAATGGTGTTACCATCACTGAATGCCCCACTAATAACATCCTGGGAGTTATCATTGATCAGAAACTCAATTCGACTCACCACATAAATGCAATGGCTACAAGAACAGGTCAGAGTCTAGGAATACTGTGGCGAGTAACTCACCTCCTGACTCCGCAAAGCCTGTCCACCATCTACAAGGCACAAGTCAGGGGTGTAATGGAATACTCGTTACTTGCCGGGATGAGTGCAGCCCCAACAACACTCAAGAAGCTTGACACCATCCAGGACAAAGCAGCCCGCTTGTTTGCACTGCATCCACAAACATTCACTCCACCACCGACACTCAGTAGCAGCAGTGTGATGTGAATTATCTACAAGATGCACTGCAGAAATTCAACAAAGATCCTCAGACAGCACCTTCCAAACCCACAACCATTTCCATCTAAAAGGACAAGGGCAGCAGATACATGGGAAAGCATCATCTGCAAGATCCCTTCCAAGCCACTCACCATTCTGACCTGGAAATATATCACCGTTCCTTCACTGTCGCTGGGCCAAAATCTTTGAATCCGCACCCCTCCCCCCCACCGTCGAATGCCAGTGTGGGTCCACCTACAGTAGGTGGACTGCAGCAGTTCAAGAAGGCAGCTCATCACCACTTTCTCAAGGGCAGCTAGGAATGGGATAATAAATGCTGACCAGCCAGTGATGCCTACATCCTGCAAAATAAATAAATAAAAGGACATAAAGATCCTACAAAGGGATATAAATTGATTACATGACTGGGCAAAAATCTGGCAAATGGTGTACAATGTGGGAAAATGTGAAATTGTCCATTTGGCAGAAAGAATGATTAAAGTGTGAAAGTTGCAGAGCTCTGAAATGCAGAGAGATCTGAGTATCCCACTGCACAAATTACAGCAGGTTAGGAATAGCAAGTAATCAAGAAAGCTAATAGAATGTTATAAGATAACAAGGTGTGGAGCTGGAT
>NC_063344.1:24129732-24139873 GCF_021869965.1 Rhincodon typus
CCGAAACGTCAGCCTCTCTGCTCCTATGATGCTGCTTGGCCTGCTGTGTTCATCCAGCCCTGCACCTTGTTGTCTCGGATTCTCCAGCATCTGCAGTTCCTACTATCTCTTACCAGGACGTTGCCTGGATGGACCATTTCAGCCGAAAAGAGAGGCTAGATAGTTCTACACCTTTTTATCTAGGTAGCTGGGGTTGTTTTCCTTAGAACAGAATAGGCTGAGAGGGGGTCTTGACTGAGGTGCATGTACTTATGAGGGGCATAGGTAAGGTAGTTAGGGAGAACTTTTTCCTCTTAGCATCAATAAGCATGGGGCATAGATTTACGGTAAAGGGCTAGAGGTGTAGGGAGGATTTAAAGAAGTATTTTTTCACCCAGAGGAACTCATTGTCTGTGGAGATGATTGAGATTTGGAACCATCATAACATTTAGATAGTATTTAGCTGATAACTTGAAACACCATAGCATACAATGCTACAGGCCAAGTACTGGAAAATAGGACAACAGTAGAAAGGTGATTCATGACTGACATGGACACGATGGGCTGAAGGGTCTCTTTCCATGCTGTAAAACATTATGACCCTATGATCTTGCACAGTGGCTCTGAAAGGATCACATGCAGAATAAAAGTTTCTCTCAATTGTGGAGGTTGATGGAATTGACAAGTTTCACAAGACTTGATGAGCTGATCAAAATCTTTATTGATGTTGAGCCAATAGATGGACTTAGGCACCAATCACCTGTCTTTTTCTGCAGCCATGTGACCTGTACATGTATGATCTAGCATCTCCTGAAGTAGAGCTTCTGGATTTACCACTTGTTTGGTATTAAAAATTACATTCCTAGGGAGTCCCACTTCACCTCTGATTGGCCAGAATGAGGATGCTTGGAGACATGTTAAGTGTCAGTCCTTCTGCTGGTGATCATCATTTAGAGCTGTTGCCGCAGATCATCAGACATAGCTTGCTAAATTTACTCAGCTTGGCTGTAAACAAACTGTATGAGATTTATGATGAGACTGTCCTCGCATTCACATTCAATAATATCCACTTGTGGGTCTAAAGGAATATCTTTTTTCCTAGAAGGGTTTGGAATCCTGCTAATGAAATAAAAAATAATCATTTGAGAACCTAGTCCGTACAGTGCTTCTACATCTTATCCCAAGATCTTCACAAGTCGTCATGGAGGGGTCAGAGTGGTACACATGTGTGTGGCTTTTGGTAGAGCATTTCTAATGGTTGTGGCTGTTGTGAAATTGCTGAATTTTAACACATTTCTGAGAAATTGAAAATTATGCAGGTAATTTACCTGCAATATATATGGTATGCTTTTGCGGGGAATATCTTGAAAAGAAGATACTTTGTTTGCAAATTCTGGAATGTAAGGGGATAAAAAGTCAAAGAAACTAAGACATCTTTAGAAGTCAGCTTCATATTGTGGTGTAATCATCTTCTGTATATCTTCTGTTTTGGTAGAATCAGGTCTAAAAATGAGTAGAGACCATATATTTCCTATTTTCTATATTTTTGATGGTAGACATAGATGGGAAAAGGACTATTTTAAAAGCTAAGGATTTTGGAAAGGATTATGATTCTTTTTAAAAGCAAGTGACGTAACAATCATTGTGAGTGCTATTCACATTGCTGCTTGTTCAAGTGGTGATGGAAATTAGTACAACAAACTGAAGCCAGGGTGTGTGTACAAATGGTGATTTGGCTGGTGACAGATAGCTGATTGGTCTGTGGGGTGGTGACCATCTGTTGATGTCAAAGGCCTTCTGCCTGCCAACAACTATGTGTTTGCCTCCCAGGTAGCTGAACAGCTTGTGGGTGTGAATCTTTGGTTAGAAGCCATTGGACCTTCCAAAGGAAGGGGCTGTTGTTTCTTTCCTCTGCTGTAATAATTACCTCAAGCCCAAAGAGAGTCAATTTATTTTCCCTCATCAGCCGCTGTAAACTGTGGCTCTTAATAAATAAATCAGAGACTTTGTCAATATGAACAAGTTGCTCTGTTCCTCCTGCAAACAAATGAAATTACCTGGAGAAAGAAGATTGAGGAGCATTAGCCAAAAGGATCACCTGAGTGAAAAGCCTGTGGCTAGGGACTATTGACAGACCTTCCTAGTCATTCCCTATGCCCATAACACCCATTTTTTTTCCTGTGTCTGTGTGTAAGTGCACAGTGGGTGTTTCATAAGGGAGCTAGAGCTTTAACTAGTAGAATTGTATATTGATGTTTCATAATTATTTATCTATTTATTTGTGATAAATAGTAATTCTTGTTAACTATAGAAACCTGGTCCAGGCTTTCTGTTTACCTGGGTCCAAAAGAGAAGTAAATTGGGGAACTTTGAGTAAATTTAAAAAATTTTTCATTTTATGATGACTCTAGGAATAAGTGAGGACTGATTTCCAGTGAGACATAACACAGTTGACGAGTAGATTGAAGAAATTGATTTAGTTCATGGTGATTTGATGATTTTACAGTTGAAAACAAAACCATATTTTGCTGCCATTGTCATGAGATTGCGAAGGTTTGTATCATCCTCATGTTTAGTTTTTCTGAGATGTGTCTTTAATACCTTGGTAGATCTTCAATGATACAGATCTAGATATTGTTGGAATTTGTCCTGGCTGATGGATAACTCAAATGATAATCCAAGGAAAAGATTTCTACTGACTGACGTTCGAAAGTTGTCAGTTCTTGTGCTCCAGGGAAGGTTGTATGGATCATTGTTCAATCTTCAAAATCTTTTTTTTCAATATTCTGTCTAACTGGATCTAAACATATCATGCCATATTTCTACACATGTAATTGAGCTGCACCATTCAGTATGATGCTTAACTTTTCAGATGATATTTGGAACTCTCTTCCACAAATGTTAGTGGATGTTGGATCAGTTGCTAATTATAAATTTGAGATAGATAAAAGCAAAAGTATTAAGGGATATGGGCCAAAAGCAGGTTTATGGAGTTAGGTCATAGATCAGCCTTAATCTCATTGAATGGCAGAACAGACTTGAGGGGCTGAATGGCCTACTCATCTTCCTATGTTCCTATGTTGTTTTGTATCATGGAATTCAATTGCAGTTTGGGATATACTTGATTGTGAATGATACACCGATGAGGACTGTTGATGGTGGGTTGAGCTTTGTCTTTCAGAAGAACATAGTTTCATCTTTGAAGTTGCCAATAGCATTATGCCTGGCTAAAGGTTAGTCAGGAGATGGACAGAGCTGATGGCGTGGTCTGGAATCAGTGGCGTGGCAACTGATGGGTTTGGTAACTCATGGATTGTAAGAATGTGTATATCCATGCATACAGGTAGGCCAATAACAGCTGGTGTTTCAATAATGTAAACACTTTTCCGTGTTAAAATTGAGCAATTATACTGACATTTAAGATAAATAATGCCAGTGCATGTGATAACACACCTGATATAAGCATTTGCTAATTTGTGGAGTGCACCTGAGTGCTGGCTTCCTGAGTACATCTCTTGCAAGATTTTTAAGTGGATGACATCTGCACTTATGCCAGTTTCAATTTTGGCATTTAGTACATATTATTAATTCTTTTTGGAGAGTGTCACTTGATGGAGTCAAAGGCTTCAATTATTCTGATGGTGTCCATGTTGTGTGTCACATTGGTCACATGCACTGTCTGACTGGGGTCTACGAGCTGTAATATTGTAGATAATTCTTGGACTTCATTGACATGCTTATGTTGCATGGTTGGAACTTTGGAACCATCCTTTGTGTTGTTCCTTGGCTGACCCTTCTTCACATACTGCTGTGGAGCATAGAGTGGCATTTTGGATTTCTTGCACATTTTAGCCCGATATTCTCTATAGAACATAGCTTGTACATGTCACAAAATGCTGGACACTGCTTTGATAGGTGAAACAAGCCATGTGTTTACAGGTGTCAATAAAAAGAGAGGCAGGACTGTTCATTCCAACTCTAGTGTGCTCCTGAGGATCATTGATGATCGCTGATCAGTTGACCAACCTCTCTTTCATCCCCTGACTGCTGTCCTCTCCTCAACGTTATCTCTAAGACATGCCTGAGGTCACTGCCAGTGAGAGAACTGGCCCAAATGTATTCTCCTGGAATGGGATGAACTGCCTTGTGAGGAATACCAGTCACCAGGTACTCTCAAAAAATACTGGAACGAGCCCATTGACCCAGCAATGCCTTCCAATTGGTGTCAGTGTTGCCAGCACAGTTGTGATTCTGGAACCAAAATGGACTTGAATGAATCTCTACTCAATTATTTCTATGAATGCATCTTTGAGTTGAACTCTACAATCTACATATTTAGGAATGTTACACTAAAGATATTTCTCTCTGTTGTCACACTTTTTGCAAAGCTGTGTGATGTTCTGTTTAGAAGAACAGAAGTAACAGAGCAATTTTGCACAGTTGTTTCAATTTTCTTCAGCTTTCCAGCAAACCCTTACCGATTCAAATAATTTCCCCCTTTCTTCTTCCCTTTCCACTTTCCTGAAAGGATAGGCTGATGTCTAATTCTCTGTGATTGGTGCTTTTTAAGTGCCTGTAGCAGATGAATGAGATGAACCGACGTGACTCATCAAAAGTGTGTCCTCTCTGTTGCTGCAGCAACGTTCACTTTTAACTTACAACGTTTTCTGAATGGTATCATTCTGACCAGAAACTCCAAGCGCACGTACAATTTAATCATGATATATAGTAAATTTAATAAATGGACAAGTGCAATAAACTTTTGATGTATGATTTAATAATTTTCAAGAAAAAAATCATTTGGCTTCCTTTGCAGCATTTGGGTTTCTGCACAGCATCTTTTGATTCGGAGAGCCCTGATGATGATGCGGTTGATGTGAACTGTGACATTTATGCAACAAAGGTAGTTACACTGAACTTTATCTGCACAATTCCTTTTATTCATTTGGATCTCGGGAAAGTCCAGGACTCAGTATATTATTGATTCATTCTATGAATGTTCACAGTTATTCCCGTGGTTCCTTTTCCACTTTAAAGTCTGCTTCTGACTGCTGTCTTACATGTCATGACTATATTGTCCTTTTTAACATTTATGACAGATTTGATTATAATATGGCTCTGCAACTTTTTTTCTGCTTAATTATTGTTCTCATGTCGATATTGGATTTGGATTTCAAGAAATTTCTCCTGAAGCATCATCAAGTAGAAATGTGTGTTTGTTATGTCTGTTTTTAGTGGAACAGGGTAAAAAGGATCAATTTTGGTGATAGTGCCCATTCAATCAGCACCTGATGATGGAATGCTTAAGGAAGAAAGCTTGGTCTTCATTGCAGTTAGGCATTAAGGTCCCTTGCATATGTAAATTCAGGAACTAACAGCTGTTGAAGGACTCTTCTGTAAAAACTGAATTAATGATGAATGGAGCAGGTTTTAGATTTGCATAATTCAGACGTCTTCAACAATGCTGTCAACATGCAACTGCCATGGTTTCAGCCCCTAATACCCACTCTAAACCCCTGCTGTCTATAGGATTTAACTTCAAGATGCTACAGTCTGGACTAGAAGCCCAGCATTTGGCACTTGCAATAAAAACAAACTTCCTGTGAGGGCCTGACAGACAGCGATGCTTTCTCTTTTCTCTCTCTCTTCTCACTTAAAATGCTGTTAGAGCTGATGGCATAGTTTTGAGCAGCCTAACTCGTGGGTTGAATTTCAAATGAATTTGTATCCTGTTTTTGCATGTAATAGCTTCTTTTCCTCATTCTTGTGTGTCTGTCAATGTGCAACTAGCTTTTTTTATAAGTTAATAACTAATTTTCTTCAGCAGTAATGTTAGTATCAGATCAGAACTATGCTTTAACTCAGAGACTACTCCACCATTCTCCTACCTCTGTTAAGGTTCCTTCTGATGTGTGTTTAGCTAACCTCTTGAAACGTTTGGGCTGGATCTTACATCTGAAATTTGGGAGAGCTTCTCCCCTCACCAATCCCGCAAAATGTAAAATTGGACATGATGATGTCAAATTGGGAACCCAACATCACCTGGCAGTTCTCAAAATGAGAAAGCTTACAGAAGTGAACATTGATGAGTGGAAATTGGCAGCCTTCCCAATATTTTGAAATGACTAATTAATGCGCTGCTGGGTTGTTAATGACACAGTTGCTCATTGTCCTTGATGTTTCCCAGGCATTGCCATGAAAGGGTTGGTGGTGTTTTACAGCAGCTGTGAGAAGAAGCAAGGTGGGAAGATCAAGCCTGCCACAGAGACCGTGGCTGAAAAATGACCTTAGTTCCGTTGGTGGCAGTGTCTGAATGGTTTCCTTAAAATTATTTGTGAAGTTTTTTTTTGAACGTTCAATAAAAGATACAGAGACATTCATGATGCAGAGGACCTGTAGGCATGTAACCATAATTGAATTTCCTTACGTGGCATTTTCCATCTGCAGCCTGATGACCCAGTCTATGTCCTCACTGAGCAGACAGCCATCCCTCTGTTTGCACTTCTAGTCAGCCTCCTTCCCACTTGATGAAGCATCACAATTGCAAGGCTTATTTTGATGAACTGAGATGCAGGGGGTCATGGACCACTCAATTCCCATTCTGCTCCCTTGCGCCAACGAATTTTAAAATGGCTCATAGAATGGGAGAGGGACTGATTGCACTTAGAGTCATAGAGTCATACAGCATGGAAACAGACCCTTCAGTTCAATTTGGTGATGCTGACCAGATATCCTAAATTAATCTAGCCCCTTTTGCCAGCATTTGGCCCATATCCCTCTAAACCCTTCCTATTCATATTACCATCCAGACGCCTTTTAAATGTTGTAATTGTATCAGCCGCCACAACTTCGTCTCGCAGCTTATTCCATACACACAGCACCCTCTGCATGAAAAAATTGCCCCATCGGTCCCTTTTAAGTCGTTCCCTTCTCATCTTAAACCTATGCCCTCAGTTTTGGACTCTCCCACTCTGAATAAAAGACCTTGGCTGTTCACTCTTTCCATGCCCCTCATGATTTTATAAACCTCTATAATGTCATCCCTCAGCCTTCAATGCTCCAGAGAGAAAAGCCCCAGCTTATTCAGCCTCTTCCTATACTCAAACCCTCCAACCCTGGCAACATCCTTCTTAAACTTGAAAAGGTTCAGAAAAGATTTGCATCATCTTTCCTTTAGCAAAGAGACCAGAAGTGAACGCAATATTCCAAAATTGGCCTAACCAAAGTCCTGTATCGCTGCAACATGACATCTCAACTCGTTTACTCACTGTTCTGACCAATGAAGGCTACTATTTTTAAGGATTTGTGTGGGCAGAAACTTTGAGGGGACTGTTATTAGATTTTTAATTAAAATTCTAGATTGAATTAGAATCAAAAGCAACTCTAAAATAATTATTGTTGACGGGAACAACAGAAAGTAGACACTTATGACTAGTCGTCTGATAATTCTATATTGTAAATTGACTTTTCTAGGGCGATTGACACTTTTAAATTCAGCAAGCATGTTTTTTATTTTATTACAGGGAGTCACAGTCCGAGGATTAAGTGGGCAAGTGGAGCCTCATGAGGACAATTATCCAGATGGAGAACAGATATTTAAACCCAAGCTCAAGAGATCCATTTCCAAATCCAAATGGCAGAAGATGAAACGGCCAGGGAGGAAAGACTCATCTTCATCAGAGTCATCAGAGGAACAACAAATGCGGAGGCATCATGGCCCTTTCAGACATCCCACCATTCATTATCACATTTTCCCAAATCTCCCTCCACATCCATACACCTGTCCAGGTCAACCCAGGTATGTCCTGAGAACTCAGTAACCAAATAGGGAAGAGACAAAGACATAAACAGAAAGCAAGAAAGGAAAGGGAAAACTTTGTTCTTCAGTGTATGGGACGTGATGGGGTAGAAGTACTGATTGTAAGTTTAAACACAAGTTGATCATGATTTTCCATCTAAATATGGAATCTGTTTGAACTTATCTCCTTCAACTACTAACAAGCTGATAGAAAATACTAAAAAAAAGACAGTGTTCATGGTGGATTCTTTCAATTGGAAATGTGTGAAGAATTGCCCTGAATTTCTGTTTTTAACTTCTCCATAATCATGAATTTCAAGATGAAAATTAATCTGAGATAAGGGGCAGAGATTAACGTTACAATTTGTATAACAATAGGCTTTCTTAAAAATTTAAAGATAACTTTTCATTAAAAAAGAACGTCAGCTGTTATTCGTGTGTATGTGTAGGCATTTCTTCCGAAAGATTACTTGAAATAAAATGCACTGTAATCTTCACCTTTTGTTTTTACTCTAATTGTCTAATTATGAAACAACTCCAACTTGGCACACAATGGCACTCACAACTTATTTATTTGTTAATGATCATTTTAAAAAAGTCAGGAAACTTTTCTTTCTTAATTTCAACCTGGAAGTAAGGTAATGGGATGAATTTGTTTTCCTTTATTCATTCACAGGATGAGGGCATCACTAGTTGGCCAGCATTTATTGCCCATCCCTAAATGCCCAGAGGGCAGTTAAAGTCAACCATATTGCAGTGAGCCTGGAGTCACTTGTAGTCCAGACCAGGTAAGGATGGCAGTTTCCTTCCCTAAAGGACATGAGTGAACCAGATGGGTTTCTGTGACAATTGACAATGGATTCACAGTCATCATTAGGTTCTTAATTTCAAATATTTGTTAAATTCAAATTCCACCATCTGCCATGGCAGGATTCAAACCTGGGACCCCAGATCATTATCTGTTTCTCAGGATTAACAGTCCAGCAATAATACCACTAGACCATCACCTCCTCTCAAATGGTGAGTGACAACAAGAAGAGTTCTAATTGAGAGTTTGGGCCTAAATTATGGTTTGGACCGACAATAGTCAACTTTGTCTAGATGTAACAAAAACAGAGAAATTGCTGGCAAAGCTCGACAGGTGTGGCAGCATCTGTGGAGAGAAATCAGAGTTAATGTTTCAGGTCGAATGACCCTTTCTCAGAACCAAGGGTCACTCGACCCAAAACATTAACTCTGATTTCTCTCCACAGACGCTGCCAGACCTGCTGAGCTTTTCCAGCTATTTGTGTTTCTGTTTCTGATTTACAGCATTCGCAGTTCTTTCAGTTTTTATTTGCTTAGATGTATTCTTTGAGGTTTCATCACATGACATAGCCTACTTTCCAGCATTAGTCAATCAGCATCTCCATCTTTGTGATGCAATGCCTCCCTACGTCAATTGGAAAGCAAAAAGATTAAATTAACCAATTGGATTATGCTTGATTCTTAGCTAAATGGCCTTTATTCCCCCATTATATTTTTATCAGTGGGAAAGAGAAAAGTTCAGGAGCAACGCTGCAAACTTTAGATGCAACTGCTCTAACACTTAATTTGGAATAGCTTTTTGTAGATTTTAACAATTGGGACAAAAAGTCATTCCATTTGTGGTAAACCACAATTTGAGGTTTATATTGCCTCAGATGGGTCCTAGACACACAAGGCCATTGATTAGTGTGAGGACATTTCTGAAAATCAATTGGATTCTACAGGCTCCGACAGACACTCCAAATATCTCAGCAACTGCTTCTAATTGATCTCTATGCATAGAATTAAAAGGCCAGGCATGAATGATTAAATAAACAGATATTGCATTTGTTTTGTAACACAGAAGGATTCTTGGTAAACCAAGATGGAGGATGGGAAAATGTTGCGGCTGTAAGAGCAGCTCCTTTTTTGAGGTATTTTCAGTGTTGGAGCTGATTTTCTTGAATTCTCGGAGCAATGATTACTGTTTTATAACTTTGTGGTTAAAAAAGTCAAAACAATGGCACTTCAAAAAGGAGAAAGACAGACAAAGGGCAGTGACCACATTAACAGTGATTCAGCAGAGAAAGAAACCTACAGTGCTGTCTGACCCAGCAGTAATCTGCATAGTTACTGCCTCTGCTGTCTGTTTTCAAGTATCTCTGGACATCGGAGTTTGTTCTAAGAAAAATGAATAAACAGTGAATTTCACAGCTGAACTTGGAGAAACCTGTGTGAGGGAGCTCACACCAAGGGAGCAACTAAGAGATAGCAAGAGCTGCAGATGCTGGAATCTGAAATAACAAGGTGCAGAGCTGGATGAACACAGCAGGCCAGGCAGCATCAGAGGAGCAGGAA